>NW_027486315.1:0-24009 GCF_050908995.1 Andrena cerasifolii
GTTTTTCAATATCGGTTTTTGAATATCGGTTCTAATATCGGATTCAATATCGGTTTTTCAATATCGGTTTTTCAATATCAGTTTTTCGATATCAGTTTTTCAATATCAGTTTTTCAATATTTGTTCTCCAATATCGGTTTTTGAATATCGGTTCTAATATCGGATTCAATATCGGTTTTTCAATATCGGTTTTTCAATATCAGTTTTTCGATATCAGTTTTTCAATATTTGTTTTTCTATATCGGTTTTTCAATATTTGTTTTTCAATATCGGTTTTTCAATATCGGTTCTAATATCGGTTTCAATATCAGTTTTTCAATATCGGTTTTTCAATATCGGTTTTTCAATATCAGTTTTTCGATATCAGTTTTTCAATATTTGTTTTTCAATATCGGTTTTTCAATATGGGTTCTAATATCGGTTTCAATATCGGTTTTGCAATATAAGTTTTTCAATATCGGTTTTTCAATATCGGTTTTTCAATATCGGTTTTTCAATATCGGTTTTTCAATATCGGTTTTTCAATATCAGTTTTTCGATATCAGTTTTTCAATATTTGTTTTTCAATATCGGTTCTAATACCGGTTTCAATATCAGTTTTTCAATATCGGTTTTTCAATATCGGTTTTTCAATATCAGTTTTTCAATATCAGTTTTTCAATATTTGTTCTCCAATATCGGTTTTTGAATATCGGTTCTAATATCGGATTCAATATCGGTTTTTCAATATCGGTTTTTCAATATCAGTTTTTCAATATCAGTTTTTCGATATCAGTTTTTCAATATTTGTTTTCAATATCGGTTTTTCAATATCGGTTCTAATATCGGTTTCAATATCAGTTTTTCAATATCGGTTCTAATATCGGTTTCAATATCAGTTTTTCAATATCGGTTTTTCAATATCGGTTCTAATATCGGTTTCAATATCAGTTTTTCAATATCGGTTTTTCAATATCAGTTTTTCAATATCGGTTCTAATATCGGTTTCAATATCAGTTTTTCAATATTTGTTCTCTAATATCGGTTTTTGAATATCGGTTCTAATATCGGATTCAATATCGGTTTTTCAATATCAGTTTTTCGATATCAGTTTTTCAATATTTGTTTTTCAATATCGGTTTTTCAATATCGGTTCTAATATCGGTTTCAATATCAGTTTTCGAATATCGGTTTTTCAATATCGGTTTTTCAATATCGGTTCTAATATCGGTTTCAATATCAGTTTTTCAATATCGGTTTTTCAATATCGGTTCTAATATCGGTTTCAATATCAGTTTTTCAATATCGGTTTTTCAATATCAGTTTTTCAATATCGGTTCTAATATCGGTTTCAATATCAGTTTTTCAATATCGGTTTTTCAATATCAGTTTTTCAATATCGGTTCTAATATCGGTTTCAATATCAGTTTTTCAATATCGGTTTTTCAATATCAGTTTTTCGATATCAGTTTTTCAATATTTGTTTTTCAATATCGGTTTTTCAATATCGGTTCTAATATCGGTTTCAATATCAGTTTTTCAATATCAGTTTTTCGATATCAGTTTTTCAATATTTGTTTTTCAATATCGGTTCTAATACCGGTTTCAATATCAGTTTTTCAATATTTGTTTTTCAATATCGGTTCTAATACCGGTTTCAATATCAGTTTTTCAATATCGGTTTTTCAATATCGGTTTTTCAATATCAGTTTTTCAATATCAGTTTTTCAATATTTGTTCTCCAATATCGGTTTTTGAATATCGGTTCTAATATCGGATTCAATATCGGTTTTTCAATATCGGTTTTTCAATATCAGTTTTTCGATATCAGTTTTTCAATATTTGTTTTTCAATATCGGTTTTTCAATATCGGTTCTAATATCGGTTTCAATATCAGTTTTCGAATATCGGTTTTTCAATATCGGTTTTTCAATATCGGTTCTAATATCGGTTTCAATATCAGTTTTTCAATATCGGTTTTTCAATATCAGTTTTTCGATATCAGTTTTTCAATATTTGTTTTTCTATATCGGTTTTTCAATATTTGTTTTTCAATATCGGTTTTTCAATATCGGTTCTAATATCGGTTTCAATATCAGTTTTTCAATATCGGTTTTTCAATATCGGTTTTTCAATATCAGTTTTTCGATATCAGTTTTTCAATATTTGTATTTCAATATCGGTTTTTCAATATGGGTTCTAATATCGGTTTCAATATCGGTTTTGCAATATAAGTTTTTCAATATCGGTTTTTCAATATCGGTTTTTCAATATCGGTTTTTCAATATCGGTTTTTCAATATCGGTTTTTCAATATCAGTTTTTCGATATCAGTTTTTCAATATTTGTTTTTCAATATCGGTTTATCAATATCGGTTCCAATATCGATTTCAATATCGGTTTTTCAATATCGGTTTTTCAATATCGGTTTTTCAATATCAGTTTTTCGATATAAGTTTTTCAATATCGGTTTTTCAATATTTGTTTTTCAATATCGGTTTTTCAATATCAGTTTTTCAATATTTGTTCTCCAATATCGGTTTTTGAATATCGGTTCTAATATCGGATTCAATATCGGTTTTTCAATATCGGTTTTTCAATATCAGTTTTTCGATATCAGTTTTTCAATATTTGTTCTCCAATATCGGTTTTTGAATATCGGTTCTAATATCGGATTCAATATCGGTTTTTCAATATCGGTTTTTCAATATCGGTTCTAATATCGGTTTCAATATCAGTTTTTCAATATCGGTTTTTCAATATCAGTTTTTCGATATCAGTTTTTCAATATTTGTTTTTCAATATCGGTTTTTCAATATCGGTTCTAATATCGGTTTCAATATCAGTTTTCGAATATCGGTTTTTCAATATCGGTTTTTCAATATCGGTTCTAATATCGGTTTCAATATCAGTTTTTCAATATCGGTTTTTCAATATCGGTTCTAATATCGGTTTCAATATCAGTTTTTCAATATCGGTTTTTCAATATCAGTTTTTCAATATCGGTTCTAATATCGGTTTCAATATCAGTTTTTCAATATTTGTTCTCCAATATCGGTTTTTGAATATCGGTTCTAATATCGGATTCAATATCGGTTTTTCAATATCGGTTTTTCAATATCAGTTTTTCGATATCAGTTTTTCAATATTTGTTTTTCAATATCGGTTTTTCAATATCGGTTCTAATATCGGTTTCAATATCAGTTTTCGAATATCGGTTTTTCAATATCGGTTTTTCAATATCGGTTCTAATATCGGTTTCAATATCAGTTTTTCAACATCGGTTTTTCAATATCAGTTTTTCAATATCGGTTCTAATATCGGTTTCAATATCAGTTTTTCAATATCGGTTTTTCAATATCAGTTTTTCAATATCGGTTCTAATATCGGTTTCAATATCAGTTTTTCAATATCGGTTTTTCAATATCAGTTTTTCGATATCAGTTTTTCAATATTTGTTTTTCAATATCGGTTTTTCAATATCGGTTCTAATATCGGTTTCAATATCAGTTTTTCAATATCGGTTTTTCAATATCGGTTCTAATATCGGTTTCAATATCAGTTTTTCGATATCAGTTTTTCAATATTTGTTTTTCAATATCGGGTCTAATACCGGTTTCAATATCAGTTTTTCAATATCGGTTTTTCAATATCGGTTTTTCAATATCAGTTTTTCAATATCAGTTTTTCAATATTTGTTCTCCAATATCGGTTTTTGAATATCGGTTCTAATATCGGATTCAATATCGGTTTTTCAATATCGGTTTTTCAATATCAGTTTTTCAATATCAGTTTTTCGATATCAGTTTTTCAATATTTGTTTTCAATATCGGTTTTTCAATATCGGTTCTAATATCGGTTTCAATATCAGTTATTCAATATCGGTTTTTCAATATCAGTTTTTCAATATCAGTTTTTCGATATCAGTTTTTCAATATTTGTTTTTCAATATCGGTTTTTCAATATCGGTTCTAATATCGGTTTCAATATCGGTTTTGCAATATAAGTTTTTCAATATCGGTTTTTCAATATCGGTTTTTCAATATCGGTTTTTCAATATCAGTTTTTCAATATCAGTTTTTCAATATTTGTTCTCCAATATCGGTTTTTGAATATCGGTTCTAATATCGGATTCAATATCGGTTTTTCAATATCGGTTTTTCAATATCAGTTTTTCGATATCAGTTTTTCAATATTTGTTTTTCAATATCGGTTTTTCAATATTTGTTTTTCAATATCGGTTTTTCAATATCGGTTTTTCAATATCGGTTCTAATATCGGTTTCAATATCAGTTTTTCAATATCGGTTTTTCAATATCGGTTTTTCAATATCAGTTTTTCGATATCAGTTTTTCAATATTTGTTTTTCAATATCGGTTTTTCAATATCGGTTCTAATATCGGTTTCAATATCAGTTTTTCAATATTTGTTTTCAATATCGGTTTTTCAATATCGGTTCTAATATCGGTTTCAATATCAGTTTTTCAATATCGGTTCTAATATCGGTTTCAATATCAGTTTTTCAATATCGGTTTTTCAATATCAGTTTTTCGATATCAGTTTTTCAATATTTGTTTTTCAATATCGGTTTTTCAATATCGGTTCTAATATCGGTTTCAATATCGGTTTTGCAATATAAGTTTTTCAATATCGGTTTTTCAATATCGGTTTTTCAATATCGGTTTTTCAATATCGGTTTTTCAATATCAGTTTTTCGATATCAGTTTTTCAATATTTGTTTTTCAATATCGGTTCTAATACCGGTTTCAATATCAGTTTTTCAATATCGGTTTTTCAATATCGGTTTTTCAATATCAGTTTTTCAATATCAGTTTTTCAATATTTGTTCTCCAATATCGGTTTTTGAATATCGGTTCTAATATCGGATTCAATATCGGTTTTTCAATATCGGTTTTTCAATATCAGTTTTTCGATATCAGTTTTTCAATATCGGTTTTTCAATATCGGTTTTTCAATATCAGTTTTTCGATATCAGTTTTTCAATATTTGTTTTCAATATCGGTTTTTCAATATCGGTTCTAATATCGGTTTCAATATCAGTTTTTCAATATCGGTTTTTCAATATCGGTTTTTCAATATCGGTTCTAATATCGGTTTCAATATCAGTTTTTCAATATCGGTTTTTCAATATCAGTTTTTCGATATCAGTTTTTCAATATTTGTTTTTCAATATCGGTTTTTCAATATCGGTTCTAATATCGGTTTCAATATCAGTTTTTCCATATCGGTTTTTCAATATCAGTTTTTCGATATCAGTTTTTCAATATTTGTTTTTCAATATCGGTTTTTCAATATCGGTTCTAATATCGGTTTCAATATCGGTTTTGCAATATAAGTTTTTCAATATCGGTTTTTCAATATCGGTTTTTCAATATCAGTTTTTCAATATCAGTTTTTCGATATCAGTTTTTCAATATTTGTTTTTCAATATCGGTTTTTCAATATCGGTTCTAATATCGGTTTCAATATCAGTTTTTCAATATTTGTTTTCAATATCGGTTTTTCAATATCGGTTCTAATATCGGTTTCAATATCAGTTATTCAATATCGGTTTTTCAATATCAGTTTTTCAATATCGGTTCTAATATCGGTTTCAATATCAGTTTTTCAATATCGGTTTTTCAATATCAGTTTTTCGATATCAGTTTTTCAATATTTGTTTTTCAATATCGGTTTTTCAATATCGGTTCTAATATCGGTTTCAATATCGGTTTTGCAATATAAGTTTTTCAATATCGGTTTTTCAATATCGGTTTTTCAATATCGGTTTTTCAATATCAGTTTTTCAATATCAGTTTTTCAATATTTGTTCTCCAATATCGGTTTTTGAATATCGGTTCTAATATCGGATTCAATATCGGTTTTTCAATATCGGTTTTTCAATATCAGTTTTTCGATATCAGTTTTTCAATATTTGTTTTTCAATATCGGTTTTTCAATATTTGTTTTTCAATATCGGTTTTTCAATATCGGTTCTAATATCGGTTTCAATATCAGTTTTTCAATATCGGTTTTTCAATATCGGTTTTTCAATATCAGTTTTTCGATATCAGTTTTTCAATATTTGTTTTTCAATATCGGTTTTTCAATATCGGTTCTAATATCGGTTTCAATATCAGTTTTTCAATATTTGTTTTCAATATCGGTTTTTCAATATCGGTTCTAATATCGGTTTCAATATCGGTTTTTCAATATCGGTTCTAATATCGGTTTCAATATCAGTTTTTCAATATCGGTTTTTCAATATCAGTTTTTCGATATCAGTTTTTCAATATTTGTTTTTCAATATCGGTTTTTCAATATCGGTTCTAATATCGGTTTCAATATCGGTTTTGCAATATAAGTTTTTCAATATCGGTTTTTCAATATCGGTTTTTCAATATCGGTTTTTCAATATCGGTTTTTCAATATCAGTTTATCGATATCAGTTTTTCAATATTTGTTTTTCAATATCGGTTCTAATACCGGTTTCAATATCAGTTTTTCAATATCGGTTTTTCAATATCGGTTTTTCAATATCAGTTTTTCAATATCAGTTTTTCAATATTTGTTCTCCAATATCGGTTTTTGAATATCGGTTCTAATATCGGATTCAATATCGGTTTTTCAATATCGGTTTTTCAATATCAGTTTTTCGATATCAGTTTTTCAATATCGGTTTTTCAATATCGGTTTTTCAATATCAGTTTTTCGATATCAGTTTTTCAATATTTGTTTTCAATATCGGTTTTTCAATATCGGTTCTAATATCGGTTTCAATATCAGTTTTTCAATATCGGTTTTTCAATATCGGTTTTTCAATATCGGTTCTAATATCGGTTTCAATATCAGTTTTTCAATATCGGTTTTTCAATATCAGTTTTTCGATATCAGTTTTTCAATATTTGTTTTTCTATATCGGTTTTTCAATATTTGTTTTTCAATATCGGTTTTTCAATATCGGTTCTAATATCGGTTTCAATATCAGTTTTTCAATATCGGTTTTTCAATATCGGTTTTTCAATATCAGTTTTTCGATATCAGTTTTTCAATATTTGTATTTCAATATCGGTTTTTCAATATCGGTTCTAATATCGGTTTCAATATCGGTTTTGCAATATAAGTTTTTCAATATCGGTTTTTCAATATCGGTTTTTCAATATCAGTTTTTCAATATCAGTTTTTCGATATCAGTTTTTCAATATTTGTTTTTCAATATCGGTTCTAATACCGGTTTCAATATCAGTTTTTCAATATTTGTTTTTCAATATCGGTTCTAATACCGGTTTCAATATCAGTTTTTCAATATCGGTTTTTCAATATCGGTTTTTCAATATCAGTTTTTCAATATCAGTTTTTCAATATTTGTTCTCCAATATCGGTTTTTGAATATCGGTTCTAATATCGGATTCAATATCGGTTTTTCAATATCGGTTTTTCAATATCAGTTTTTCGATATCAGTTTTTCAATATTTGTTTTTCAATATCGGTTTTTCAATATCGGTTCTAATATCGGTTTCAATATCAGTTTTCGAATATCGGTTTTTCAATATCGGTTTTTCAATATCGGTTCTAATATCGGTTTCAATATCAGTTTTTCAATATCGGTTTTTCAATATCAGTTTTTCGATATCAGTTTTTCAATATTTGTTTTTCTATATCGGTTTTTCAATATTTGTTTTTCAATATCGGTTTTTCAATATCGGTTCTAATATCGGTTTCAATATCAGTTTTTCAATATCGGTTTTTCAATATCGGTTTTTCAATATCAGTTTTTCGATATCAGTTTTTCAATATTTGTATTTCAATATCGGTTTTTCAATATGGGTTCTAATATCGGTTTCAATATCGGTTTTGCAATATAAGTTTTTCAATATCGGTTTTTCAATATCGGTTTTTCAATATCGGTTTTTCAATATCGGTTTTTCAATATCGGTTTTTCAATATCAGTTTTTCGATATCAGTTTTTCAATATTTGTTTTTCAATATCGGTTCTAATACCGGTTTCAATATCAGTTTTTCAATATCGGTTTTTCAATATCGGTTTTTCAATATCAGTTTTTCAATATCAGTTTTTCAATATTTGTTCTCCAATATCGGTTTTTGAATATCGGTTCTAATATCGGATTCAATATCGGTTTTTCAATATCGGTTTTTCAATATCGGTTCTAATATCGGTTTCAATATCAGTTTTTCAATATCGGTTTTTCAATATCAGTTTTTCGATATCAGTTTTTCAATATTTGTTCTCCAATATCGGTTTTTGAATATCGGTTCTAATATCGGATTCAATATCGGTTTTTCAATATCGGTTTTTCAATATCGGTTTTTCAATATCGGTTTTTCAATATCAGTCTTTCGATATCAGTTTTTCAATATTTGTTTTTCAATATCGGGTCTAATACCGGTTTCAATATCAGTTTTTCAATATCGGTTTTTCAATATCGGTTTTTCAATATCAGTTTTTCAATATCAGTTTTTCAATATTTGTTCTCCAATATCGGTTTTTGAATATCGGTTCTAATATCGGATTCAATATCGGTTTTTCAATATCGGTTTTTCAATATCAGTTTTTCAATATCAGTTTTTCGATATCAGTTTTTCAATATTTGTTTTTCAATATCGGTTTTTCAATATCGGTTCTAATATCGGTTTCAATATCGGTTTTGCAATATAAGTTTTTCAGTATCGGTTTTTCAATATCGGTTTTTCAATATCGGTTTTTCAATATCAGTTTTTCAATATCAGTTTTTCAATATTTGTTCTCCAATATCGGTTTTTGAATATCGGTTCTAATATCGGATTCAATATCGGTTTTTCAATATCGGTTTTTCAATATCAGTTTTTCGATATCAGTTTTTCAATATTTGTTTTTCAATATCGGTTTTTCAATATTTGTTTTTCAATATCGGTTTTTCAATATCGGTTTTTCAATATCGGTTCTAATATCGGTTTCAATATCAGTTTTTCAATATCGGTTTTTCAATATCGGTTTTTCAATATCAGTTTTTCGATATCAGTTTTTCAATATTTGTTTTTCAATATCGGTTTTTCAATATCGGTTCTAATATCGGTTTCAATATCAGTTTTTCAATATTTGTTTTCAATATCGGTTTTTCAATATCGGTTCTAATATCGGTTTCAATATCAGTTTTTCAATATCGGTTCTAATATCGGTTTCAATATCAGTTTTTCAATATCGGTTTTTCAATATCAGTTTTTCGATATCAGTTTTTCAATATTTGTTTTTCAATATCGGTTTTTCAATATCGGTTCTAATATCGGTTTCAATATCGGTTTTGCAATATAAGTTTTTCAATATCGGTTTTTCAATATCGGTTTTTCAATATCGGTTTTTCAATATCGGTTTTTCAATATCAGTTTTTCGATATCAGTTTTTCAATATTTGTTTTTCAATATCGGTTCTAATACCGGTTTCAATATCAGTTTTTCAATATCGGTTTTTCAATATCGGTTTTTCAATATCAGTTTTTCAATATCAGTTTTTCAATATTTGTTCTCCAATATCGGTTTTTGAATATCGGTTCTAATATCGGATTCAATATCGGTTTTTCAATATCGGTTTTTCAATATCAGTTTTTCGATATCAGTTTTTCAATATTTGTTTTCAATATCGGTTTTTCAATATCGGTTCTAATATCGGTTTCAATATCAGTTTTTCAATATCGGTTTTTCAATATCGGTTTTTCAATATCGGTTCTAATATCGGTTTCAATATCAGTTTTTCAATATCGGTTTTTCAATATCAGTTTTTCGATATCAGTTTTTCAATATTTGTTTTTCAATATCGGTTTTTCAATATCGGTTCTAATATCGGTTTCAATATCAGTTTTTCAATATCGGTTTTTCAATATCAGTTTTTCGATATCAGTTTTTCAATATTTGTTTTTCAATATCGGTTTTTCAATATCGGTTCTAATATCGGTTTCAATATCGGTTTTGCAATATAAGTTTTTCAATATCGGTTTTTCAATATCGGTTTTTCAATATCAGTTTTTCAATATCAGTTTTTCGATATCAGTTTTTCAATATTTGTTTTTCAATATCGGTTCTAATACCGGTTTCAATATCAGTTTTTCAATATTTGTTTTTCAATATCGGTTCTAATATCGGTTTCAATATCAGTTTTTCAATATCGGTTTTTCAATATCAGTTTTTCGATATCAGTTTTTCAATATTTGTTTTTCAATATCGGTTTTTCAATATCGGTTCTAATATCGGTTTCAATATCGGTTTTGCAATATAAGTTTTTCAATATCGGTTTTTCAATATCGGTTTTTCAATATCGGTTTTTCAATATCGGTTTTTCAATATCAGTTTTTCGATATCAGTTTTTCAATATTTGCTCTACAATATCGGTTTTTCAATATCGGTTCTAATATCGGATTCAATATCGGCTTTGCAATATCAGTTTTTGGATATAAGTTTTTCAATATCGGTTTTTCAATATCGGTTTTTCAATATTTGTTTTTCAATATCGGTTTTTCAATATCAGTTTTTCAATATTTGTTCTCCAATATCGGTTTTTGAATATCGGTTCTAATATCGGATTCAATATCGGTTTTTCAATATCGGTTTTTCAATATCAGTTTTTCGATATCAGTTTTTCAATATTTGTTTTTCAATATCGGTTTTTCAATATCGGTTCTAATATCGGTTTCAATATCGGTTTTGCAATATAAGTTTTTCAATATCGGTTTTTCAATATCGGTTTTTCAATATCGGTTTTTCAATATCGGTTTTTCAATATCGGTTTTTCAATATCAGTTTTTCGATATCAGTTTTTCAATATTTGTTTTTCAATATCGGTTCTACTACCGGTTTCAATATCAGTTTTTCAATATCGGTTTTTCAATATCGGTTTTTCAATATCAGTTTTTCAATATCAGTTTTTTCAATATTTGTTCTCCAATATCGGTTTTTGAATATCGGTTCTAATATCGGATTCAATATCGGTTTTTCAATATCGGTTTTTCAATATCAGTTTTTCGATATCAGTTTTTCAATATTTGTTTTTCAATATCGGTTTTTCAATATCGGTTCTAATATCGGTTTCAATTTCGGTTTTGCAATATAAGTTTTTCAATATCGGTTTTTCAATATCGGTTTTTCAATATCAGTTTTTCGATATCAGTTTTTCAATATTTGTATTTCAATATCGGTTTTTTCAATATGGGTTCTAATATCGGTTTCAATATCGGTTTTGCAATATAAGTTTTTCAATATCGGTTTTTCAATATCGGTTTTTCAATATCGGTTTTTCAATATCGGTTTTTCAATATCGGTTTTTCAATATCAGTTTTTCGATATCAGTTTTTCAATATTTGTTTTTCAATATCGGTTCTAATACCGGTTTCAATATCAGTTTTTCAATATCGGTTTTTCAATATCGTTTTTTCAATATCAGTTTTTCAATATCAGTTTTTCAATATTTGTTCTCCAATATCGGTTTTTGAATATCGGTTCTAATATCGGATTCAATATCGGTTTTTCAATATCGGTTTTTCAATATCGGTTCTAATATCGGTTTCAATATCAGTTTTTCAATATCGGTTTTTCAATATCAGTTTTTCGATATCAGTTTTTCAATATTTGTTTTCAATATCGGTTTTTCAATATCGGTTCTAATATCGGTTTCAATATCGGTTTTGCAATATAAGTTTTTCAATATCGGTTTTTCAATATCGGTTTTCAATATCGGTTTTTCATTATCGGTTTTTCAATATCAGTTTTTCGATATCAGTTTTTCAATATTTGCTCTACAATATCGGTTTTTCAATATCGGTTCTAATATCGGATTCAATATCGGCTTTGCAATATCAGTTTTTGGATATAAGTTTTTCAATATCGGTTTTTCAATATCGGTTTTTCAATATTTGTTTTTCAATATCGGTTTTTCAATATCAGTTTTTCAATATTTGTTCTCCAATATCGGTTTTTGAATATCGGTTCTAATATCGGATTCAATATCGGTTTTTCAATATCGGTTTTTCAATATCAGTTTTTCGATATCAGTTTTTCAATATTTGTTTTTCAATATCGGTTTTTCAATATCGGTTCTAATATCGGTTTCAATATCGGTTTTGCAATATAAGTTTTTCAATATCGGTTTTTCAATATCGGTTTTTCAATATCAGTTTTTCAATATCAGTTTTTCGATATCAGTTTTTCAATATTTGTTTTTCAATATCGGTTCTAATACCGGTTTCAATATCAGTTTTTCAATATTTGTTTTTCAATATCGGTTCTAATACCGGTTTCAATATCAGTTTTTCAATATCGGTTTTTCAATATCGGTTTTTCAATATCAGTTTTTCAATATCAGTTTTTCAATATTTGTTCTCCAATATCGGTTTTTGAATATCGGTTCTAATATCGGATTCAATATCGGTTTTTCAATATCGTTTTTCAATATCAGTTTTTCGATATCAGTTTTTCAATATTTGTTTTTCTATATCGGTTTTTCAATATTTGTTTTTCAATATCGGTTTTTCAATATCGGTTCTAATATCGGTTTCAATATCAGTTTTTCAATATCGGTTTTTCAATATCGGTTTTTCAATATCAGTTTTTCGATATCAGTTTTTCAATATTTGTTTTTCAATATCGGTTTTTCAATATGGGTTCTAATATCGGTTTCAATATCGGTTTTGCAATATAAGTTTTTCAATATCGGTTTTTCAATATCGGTTTTTCAATATCGGTTTTTCAATATCGGTTTTTCAATATCGGTTTTTCAATATCAGTTTTTCGATATCAGTTTTTCAATATTTGTTTTTCAATATCGGTTCTAATACCGGTTTCAATATCAGTTTTTCAATATCGGTTTTTCAATATCGGTTTTTCAATATCAGTTTTTCAATATCAGTTTTTCAATATTTGTTCTCCAATATCGGTTTTTGAATATCGGTTCTAATATCGGATTCAATATCGGTTTTTCAATATCGGTTTTTCAATATCAGTTTTTCAATATCAGTTTTTCGATATCAGTTTTTCAATATTTGTTTTCAATATCGGTTTTTCAATATCGGTTCTAATATCGGTTTCAATATCAGTTTTTCAATATCGGTTCTAATATCGGTTTCAATATCAGTTTTTCAATATCGGTTTTCAATATCGGTTCTAATATCGGTTTCAATATCAGTTTTTCAATATCGGTTTTTCAATATCAGTTTTTCAATATCGGTTCTAATATCGGTTTCAATATCAGTTTTTCAATATTTGTTCTCCAATATCGGTTTTTGAATATCGGTTCTAATATCGGATTCAATATCGGTTTTTTCAATATCGGTTTTTCAATATCAGTTTTTCGATATCAGTTTTTCAATATTTGTTTTTCAATATCGGTTTTTCAATATCGGTTCTAATATCGGTTTCAATATCAGTTTTCGAATATCGGTTTTTCAATATCGGTTTTCAATATCGGTTCTAATATCGGTTTCAATATCAGTTTTTCAATATCGGTTTTTCAATATCGGTTCTAATATCGGTTTCAATATCAGTTTTTCAATATCGGTTTTTCAATATCAGTTTTTCAATATCGGTTCTAATATCGGTTTCAATATCGGTTTTGCAATATAAGTTTTTCAATATCGGTTTTTCAATATCGGTTTTTCAATATCGGTTTTTCAATATCAGTTTTTCGATATCAGTTTTTCAATATTTGTTTTTCAATATCGGGTCTAATACCGGTTTCAATATCAGTTTTTCAATATCGGTTTTTCAATATCGGTTTTTCAATATCAGTTTTTCAATATCAGTTTTTCAATATTTGTTCTCCAATATCGGTTTTTGAATATCGGTTCTAATATCGGATTCAATATCGGTTTTTCAATATCGGTTTATCAATATCAGTTTTTCAATATCGGTTCTAATATCGGTTTCAATATCAGTTTTTCAATATCGGTTTTTCAATATCAGTTTTTCGATATCAGTTTTTCAATATTTGTTTTTCAATATCGGTTTTTCAATATCGGTTCTAATATCGGTTTCAATATCGGTTTTGCAATATAAGTTTTTCAATATCGGTTTTTCAATATCGGTTTTTCAATATCGGTTTTTCAATATCAGTTTTTCAATATCAGTTTTTCAATATTTGTTCTCCAATATCGGTTTTTGAATATCGGTTCTAATATCGGATTCAATATCGGTTTTTCAATATCGGTTTTTCAATATCAGTTTTTCGATATCAGTTTTTCAATATCAGTTTTTCAATATTTGTTCTCCAATATCGGTTTTTGAATATCGGTTCTAATATCGGATTCAATATCGGTTTTTCAATATCGGTTTTTCAATATCAGTTTTTCGATATCAGTTTTTCAATATTTGTTTTTCTATATCGGTTTTTCAATATTTGTTTTTCAATATCGGTTTTTTCAATATCGGTTCTAATATCGGTTTCAATATCAGTTTTTCAATATCGGTTTTTCAATATCGGTTTTTCAATATCAGTTTTTCGATATCAGTTTTTCAATATTTGTTTTTCAATATCGGTTTTTCAATATGGGTTCTAATATCGGTTTCAATATCGGTTTTGCAATATAAGTTTTTCAATATCGGTTTTTCAATATCGGTTTTTCAATATCGGTTTTTCAATATCGGTTTTTCAATATCGGTTTTTCAATATCAGTTTTTCGATATCAGTTTTTCAATATTTGTTTTTCAATATCGGTTCTAATACCGGTTTCAATATCAGTTTTTCAATATCGGTTTTTCAATATCGGTTTTTCAATATCAGTTTTTCAATATCAGTTTTTCAATATTTGTTCTCCAATATCGGTTTTTGAATACCGGTTCTAATATCGGATTCAATATCGGTTTTTCAATATCGGTTTTCAATATCAGTTTTTCAATATCAGTTTTTCGATATCAGTTTTTCAATATTTGTTTTCAATATCGGTTTTTCAATATCGGTTCTAATATCGGTTTCAATATCAGTTTTTCAATATCGGTTCTAATATCGGTTTCAATATCAGTTTTTCAATATCGGTTTTTCAATATCGGTTCTAATATCGTTTCAATATCAGTTTTTCAATATCTGGTTTTTCAATATCAGTTTTTTCAATATCGGTTCTAATATCGGTTTCAATATCAGTTTTCAATATTTATCGTTTTATAATATCGGTTTTCAATATCAGATATTTGTTTTTCAATATCGTAATACGTTCAATATCGTTTCAATATCAGTTTTCGAATATCGGTTTTTCAATATCGGTTTTTCAATACAATATCGGTTTTTCAATATCGGTTCTAATATCGGTTTCAATATCAGTTTTCGAATATCGGTTTTTCAATATCGGTTTTTCAATATCGGTTCTAATATCGGTTTCAATATCAGTTTTTCAATATCGGTTTTTCAATATCGGTTCTAATATCGGTTTCAATATCAGTTTTTCAATATCGGTTTTTCAATATCAGTTTTTCAATATCGGTTCTAATATCGGTTTCAATATCAGTTTTTCAATATCGGTTTTTCAATATCAGTTTTTCAATATCGGTTTTTCAATATCAGTTTTTCGATATCAGTTTTTCAATATTTGTTTTTCTATATCGGTTTTTCAATATTTGTTTTTCAATATCGGTTTTTCAATATCGGTTCTAATATCGGTTTCAATATCAGTTTTTCAATATCGGTTTTTCAATATCGGTTTTTCAATATCAGTTTTTCGATATCAGTTTTTCAATATTTGTATTTCAATATCGGTTTTTCAATATGGGTTCTAATATCGGTTTCAATATCGGTTTTGCAATATAAGTTTTTCAATATCGGTTTTTCAATATCGGTTTTTCAATATCGGTTTTTCAATATCGGTTTTTCAATATCGGTTTTTCAATATCAGTTTTTCGATATCAGTTTTTCAATATTTGTTTTTCAATATCGGTTCTAATACCGGTTTCAATATCAGTTTTTCAATATCGGTTTTTCAATATCGGTTTTTCAATATCAGTTTTTCAATATCAGTTTTTCAATATTTGTTCTCCAATATCGGTTTTTGAATATCGGTTCTAATATCGGATTCAATATCGGTTTTTCAATATCGGTTTTTCAATATCGGTTCTAATATCGGTTTCAATATCAGTTTTTCAATATCGGTTTTTCAATATCAGTTTTTCGATATCAGTTTTTCAATATTTGTTTTTCAATATCGGTTTTTCAATATCGGTTCTAATATCGGTTTCAATATCGGTTTTGCAATATAAGTTTTTCAATATCGGTTTTTCAATATCGGTTTTTCAATATCGGTTTTTCAATATCGGTTTTTCAATATCAGTTTTTCGATATCAGTTTTTCAATATTTGCTCTACAATATCGGTTTTTCAATATCGGTTCTAATATCGGATTCAATATCGGCTTTGCAATATCAGTTTTTGGATATAAGTTTTTCAATATCGGTTTTTCAATATCGGTTTTTCAATATTTGTTTTTCAATATCGGTTTTTCAATATCAGTTTTTCAATATTTGTTCTCCAATATCGGTTCTAATATCGGATTCAATATCGGTTTTTCAATATCGGTTTTTGAATATCGGTTCTAATATCGGATTCAATATCGGTTTTTCAATATCGGTTTTTCAATATCAGTTTTTCAATATCAGTTTTTCGATATCAGTTTTTCAATATTTGTTTTCAATATCGGTTTTTCAATATCGGTTCTAATATCGGTTTCAATATCAGTTTTTCAATATCGGTTCTAATATCGGTTTCAATATCAGTTTTTCAATATCGGTTTTTCAATATCGGTTCTAATATCGGTTTCAATATCAGTTTTTCAATATCGGTTTTTCAATATCAGTTTTTCAATATCGGTTCTAATATCGGTTTCAATATCAGTTTTTCAATATCGGTTTTTCAATATCGGTTCTAATATCGGTTTCAATATCAGTTTTTCAATATCGGTTTTTCAATATCAGTTTTTCAATATCGGTTCTAATATCGGTTTCAATATCAGTTTTTCAATATTTGTTCTCCAATATCGGTTTTTGAATATCGGTTCTAATATCGGATTCAATATCGGTTTTTCAATATCGGTTCTAATATCGGTTTCAATATCAGTTTTTCAATATCGGTTTTTCAATATCGGTTCTAATATCGGTTTCAATATCAGTTTTTCAATATCGGTTTTTCAATATCAGTTTTTCAATATCAGTTTTTCAATATTTGTTTTTCAATATCGGTTTTTCAATATCGGTTCTAATATCGGATTCAATATCAGTTTTTCAATATTTGTTCTCCAATATCGGTTTTTGAATATCGGTTCTAATATCGGATTCAATATCGGTTTTTGAATATCGGTTCTAATATCGGATTCAATATCGGTTTTTCAATATCGGTTTTTCAATATCAGTTTTTCAATATCAGTTTTTCGATATCAGTTTTTCAATATTTGTTTTCAATATCGGTTTTTCAATATCGGTTCTAATATCGGTTTCAATATCAGTTTTTCAATATCGGTTTTTCAATATCAGTTTTTCAATATCGGTTCTAATATCGGTTTCAATATCAGTTTTTCAATATCGGTTTTTCAATATCAGTTTTTCAATATCGGTTCTAATATCGGTTTCAATATCAGTTTTTCAATATCGGTTTTTCAATATCAGTTTTTCGATATCAGTTTTTCAATATTTGTTTTTCAATATCGGTTTTTCAATATCGGTTCTAATATCGGATTCAATATCGGCTTTGCAATATCAGTTTTTGGATATAAGTTTTTCAATATCGGTTTTTCAATATCGGTTTTTCAATATTTGTTTTTCAATATCGGTTTTTCAATATCAGTTTTTCAATATTTGTTCTCCAATATCGGTTCTAATATCGGATTCAATATCGGTTTTTCAATATCGGTTTTTCAATATCAGTTTTTCGATATCAGTTTTTCAATATTTGTTTTTCAATATCGGTTTTTCAATATCGGTTCTAATATCGGTTTCAATATCGGTTTTGCAATATAAGTTTTTCAATATCGGTTTTTCAATATCGGTTTTTCAATATCAGTTTTTCAATATCAGTTTTTCGATATCAGTTTTTCAATATTTGTTTTTCAATATCGGTTCTAATACCGGTTTCAATATCAGTTTTTCAATATTTGTTTTTCAATATCGGTTCTAATACCGGTTTCATTATCAGTTTTTCAATATCGGTTTTTCAATATCGGTTTTTCAATATCAGTTTTTCAATATCAGTTTTTCAATATTTGTTCTCCAATATCGGTTTTTGAATATCGGTTCTAATATCGGATTCAATATCGGTTTTTCAATATCGGTTTTTCAATATCAGTTTTTCAATATCGGTTTTTCAATATCGGTTTTTCAATATCAGTTTTTCGATATCAGTTTTAAAATATTTGTTTTTCAATATCGGTTTTTCAATATGGGTTCTAATATCGGTTTCAATATCGGTTTTGCAATATAAGTTTTTCAATATCGGTTTTTCAATATCGGTTTTTCAATATCGGTTTTTCAATATCGGTTTTTCAATATCGGTTTTTCAATATCAGTTTTTCGATATCAGTTTTTCAATATTTGTTTTTCAATATCGGTTCTAATACCGGTTTCAATATCAGTTTTTCAATATCGGTTTTTCAATATCGGTTTTTCAATATCAGTTTTTCAATATCAGTTTTTCAATATTTGTTCTCCAATATCGGTTTTTGAATATCGGTTCTAATATCGGATTCAATATCGGTTTTTCAATATCGGTTTTTCAATATCAGTTTTTCAATATCAGTTTTTCGATATCAGTTTTTCAATATTTGTTTTCAATATCGGTTTTTCAATATCGGTTCTAATATCGGTTTCAATATCAGTTTTTCAATATCGGTTCTAATATCGGTTTCAATATCAGTTTTTCAATATCGGTTTTTCAATATCGGTTCTAATATCGGTTTCAATATCAGTTTTTCAATATCGGTTTTTCAATATCAGTTTTTCAATATCGGTTCTAATATCCGTTTCAATATCAGTTTTTCAATATTTGTTCTCCAATATCGGTTTTTGAATATCGGTTCTAATATCGGATTCAATATCGGTTTTTCAATATCGGTTTTTCAATATCAGTTTTTCGATATCAGTTTTTCAATATTTGTTTTTCAATATCGGTTTTTCAATATCGGTTCTAATATCGGTTTCAATATCAGTTTTCGAATATCGGTTTTTCAATATCGGTTTTTCAATATCGGTTCTAATATCGGTTTCAATATCAGTTTTTCAATATCGGTTTTTCAATATCGGTTCTAATATCGGTTTCAATATCAGTTTTTCAATATCGGTTTTTCAATATCAGTTTTTCAATATCGGTTCTAATATCGGTTTCAATATCAGTTTTTCAATATCGGTTTTTCAATATCAGTTTTTCAATATCGGTTCTAATATCGGTTTCAATATCAGTTTTTCAATATCGGTTTTTCAATATCAGTTTTTCGATATCAGTTTTTCAATATTTGTTTTTCAATATCGGTTTTTCAATATCGGTTCTAATATCGGTTTCAATATCGGTTTTGCAATATAAGTTTTTCAATATCGGTTTTTCAATATCGGTTTTTCAATATCGGTTTTTCAATATCAGTTTTTCGATATCAGTTTTTCAATATTTGTTTTTCAATATCGGGTCTAATACCGGTTTCAATATCAGTTTTTCAATATCGGTTTTTCAATATCGGTTTTTCAATATCAGTTTTTCAATATCAGTTTTTCAATATTTGTTCTCCAATATCGGTTTTTGAATATCGGTTCTAATATCGGATTCAATATCGGTTTTTCAATATCGGTTTTTCAATATCAGTTTTTCAATATCAGTTTTTCGATATCAGTTTTTCAATATTTGTTTTCAATATCGGTTTTTCAATATCGGTTCTAATATCGGTTTCAATATCAGTTATTCAATATCGGTTTATCAATATCAGTTTTTCAATATCGGTTCTAATATCGGTTTCAATATCAGTTTTTCAATATCGGTTTTTCAATATCAGTTTTTCGATATCAGTTTTTCAATATTTGTTTTTCAATATCGGTTTTTCAATATCGGTTCTAATATCGGTTTCAATATCGGTTTTGCAATATAAGTTTTTCAATATCGGTTTTTCAATATCGGTTTTTCAATATCGGTTTTTCAATATCAGTTTTTCAATATCAGTTTTTCAATATTTGTTCTCCAATATCGGTTTTTGAATATCGGTTCTAATATCGGATTCAATATCGGTTTTTCAATATCGGTTTTTCAATATCAGTTTTTCAATATCGGTTTTTCAATATCGGTTTTTCAATATCAGTTTTTCGATATCAGTTTTTCAATATTTGTTTTTCAATATCGGTTCTAATACCGGTTTCAATATCAGTTTTTCAATATCGGTTTTTCAATATCGGTTTTTCAATATTTGTTTTTCAATATCGGTTTTTCAATATCGGTTTTTCAATATCGGTTCTAATATCGGTTTCAATATCAGTTTTTCAATATCGGCTTTTCAATATCGGTTTTTCAATATCAGTTTTTCGATATCAGTTTTTCAATATTTGTTTTTCAATATCGGTTTTTCAATATCGGTTCTAATATCGGTTTCAATATCAGTTTTTCAATATTTGTTTTCAATATCGGTTTTTCAATATCGGTTCTAATATCGGTTTCAATATCAGTTTTTCAATATCGGTTCTAATATCGGTTTCAATATCAGTTTTTCAATATCGGTTTTTCAATATCAGTTTTTCGATATCAGTTTTTCAATATTTGTTTTTCAATATCGGTTTTTCAATATCGGTTCTAATATCGGTTTCAATATCGGTTTTGCAATATAAGTTTTTCAATATCGGTTTTTCAATATCGGTTTTTCAATATCGGTTTTTCAATATCAGTTTTTCGATATCAGTTTTTCAATATTTGTTTTTCAATATCGGGTCTAATACCGGTTTCAATATCAGTTTTTCAATATCGGTTTTTCAATATCGGGTTTTCAATATCAGTTTTTCGATATCAGTTTTTCAATATTTGTTCTCCAATATCGGTTTTTGAATATCGGTTCTAATATCGGATTCAATATCGGTTTTTCAATATCAGTTTTTCAATATCAGTTTTTCAATATCAGTTTTTCGATATCAGTTTTTCAATATTTGTTTTCAATATCGGTTTTTCAATATCGGTTCTAATATCGGTTTCAATATCAGTTATTCAATATCGGTTTATCAATATCAGTTTTTCAATATCGGTTCTAATATCGGTTTCAATATCAGTTTTTCAATATCGGTTTTTCAATATCAGTTTTTCGATATCAGTTTTTCAATATTTGTTTTTCAATATCGGTTTTTCAATATCGGTTCTAATATCGGTTTCAATATCGGTTTTGCAATATAAGTTTTTCAATATCGGTTTTTCAATATCGGTTTTTCAATATCGGTTTTTCAATATCAGTTTTTCAATATCAGTTTTTCAATATTTGTTCTCCAATATCGGTTTTTGAATATCGGTTCTAATATCGGATTCAATATCGGTTTTTCAATATCGGTTTTTCAATATCAGTTATTCGATATCAGTTTTTCAATATCAGTTTTTCAATATTTGTTCTCCAATATCGGTTTTTGAATATCGGTTCTAATATCGGATTCAATATCGGTTTTTCAATATCGGTTTTTCAATATCAGTTTTTCGATATCAGTTTTTCAATATTTGTTTTTCTATATCGGTTTTTCAATATTTGTTTTTCAATATCGGTTTTTCAATATCGGTTCTAATATCGGTTTCAATATCAGTTTTTCAATATCGGTTTTTCAATATCGGTTTTTCAATATCAGTTTTTCGATATCAGTTTTTCAATATTTGTTTTTCAATATCGGTTTTTCAATATGGGTTCTAATATCGGTTTCAATATCGGTTTTGCAATATAAGTTTTTCAATATCGGTTTTTCAATATCGGTTTTTCAATATCGGTTTTTCAATATCGGTTTTTCAATATCGGTTTTTCAATATCAGTTTTTCGATATCAGTTTTTCAATATTTGTTTTTCAATATCGGTTCTAATACCGGTTTCAATATCAGTTTTTCAATATCGGTTTTTCAATATCGGTTTTTCAATATCAGTTTTTCAATATCAGTTTTTCAATATTTGTTCTCCAATATCGGTTTTTGAATATCGGTTCTAATATCGGATTCAATATCGGTTTTTCAATATCGGTTTTTCAATATCAGTTTTTCAATATCAGTTTTTCGATATCAGTTTTTCAATATTTGTTTTCAATATCGGTTTTTCAATATCGGTTCTAATATCGGTTTCAATATCAGTTTTTCAATATCGGTTCTAATATCGGTTTCAATATCAGTTTTTCAATATCGGTTTTTCAATATCGGTTCTAATATCGGTTTCAATATCAGTTTTTCAATATCGGTTTTTCAATATCAGTTTTTCAATATCGGTTCTAATATCGGTTTCAATATCAGTTTTTCAATATTTGTTCTCCAATATCGGTTTTTGAATATCGGTTCTAATATCGGATTCAATATCGGTTTTTCAATATCGGTTTTTCAATATCAGTTTTTCGATATCAGTTTTTCAATATTTGTTTTTCAATATCGGTTTTTCAATATCGGTTCTAATATCGGTTTCAATATCAGTTTTCGAATATCGGTTTTTCAATATCGGTTTTTCAATATCGGTTCTAATATCGGTTTCAATATCAGTTTTTCAATATCGGTTTTTCAATATCGGTTCTAATATCGGTTTCAATATCAGTTTTTCAATATCGGTTTTTCAATATCAGTTTTTCAATATCGGTTCTAATATCGGTTTCAATATCAGTTTTTCAATATCGGTTTTTCAATATCAGTTTTTCAATATCGGTTTTTCAATATCAGTTTTTCGATATCAGTTTTTCAATATTTGTTTTTCTATATCGGTTTTTCAATATTTGTTTTTCAATATCGGTTTTTCAATATCGGTTCTAATATCGGTTTCAATATCAGTTTTTCAATATCGGTTTTTCAATATCGGTTTTTCAATATCAGTTTTTCGATATCAGTTTTTCAATATTTGTATTTCAATATCGGTTTTTCAATATGGGTTCTAATATCGGTTTCAATATCGGTTTTGCAATATAAGTTTTTCAATATCGGTTTTTCAATATCGGTTTTTCAATATCGGTTTTTCAATATCGGTTTTTCAATATCGGTTTTCAATATCAGTTTTTCGATATCAGTTTTTCAATATTTGTTTTTCAATATCGGTTCTAATACCGGTTTCAATATCAGTTTTTCAATATCGGTTTTTCAATATCGGTTTTTCAATATCAGTTTTTCAATATCAGTTTTTCAATATTTGTTCTCCAATATCGGTTTTTGAATATCGGTTCTAATATCGGATTCAATATCGGTTTTTCAATATCGGTTTTTCAATATCGGTTTTTGAATATCGGTTCTAATATCGGATTCAATATCGGTTTTTCAATATCGGTTTTTCAATATCAGTTTTTCAATATCAGTTTTTCGATATCAGTTTTTCAATATTTGTTTTCAATATCGGTTTTTCAATATCGGTTCTAATATCGGTTTCAATATCAGTTTTTCAATATCGGTTCTAATATCGGTTTCAATATCAGTTTTTCAATATCGGTTTTTCAATATCGGTTCTAATATCGGTTTCAATATCAGTTTTTCAATATCGGTTTTTCAATATCAGTTTTTCAATATCGGTTCTAATATCGGTTTCAATATCAGTTTTTCAATATTTGTTCTCCAATATCGGTTTTTGAATATCGGTTCTAATATCGGATTCAATATCGGTTTTTCAATATCGGTTTTTCAATATCAGTTTTTCGATATCAGTTTTTCATTATATTATTTTGTTTTTCAATATCGGTTTTTCAATATCGGTTCTAATATCGGTTTCAATATCAGTTTTCGAATATCGGTTTTTCAATATCGGTTTTTCAATATCGGTTCTAATATCGGTTTCAATATCAGTTTTTCAATATCGGATTTTCAATATCGGTTCTAATATCGGTTTCAATATCAGTTTTTCAATATCGGTTTTTCAATA
>NW_027486316.1:0-23979 GCF_050908995.1 Andrena cerasifolii
CCCATATTGCAAAACCGATATTGAAAAACCTATATCGAAAAACTGATATCGAAAAACTGATATTGAAAAACCGATATTGAAAAACCGATATTGAAAAACAAATATTGAAAAACCGATATTGAAAAACCGATATTAAATCCGATATTAGAACCGATATTGAAAAACCGATTTTGAAAAATAAATATTGAAAACTGATATCGAAAAACTGATATTGAAAAACCGATATTAGAACCGATATTGAAAAACCGATATTGAAAACCAAATATTGAAAAACTGATATTGAAAAACCGAAATTGAAAAACCTATATCGAAAAACTGATATCGAAAAACTGATATTGAAAAACCGATATTGAAAAACCGATATTGAAAAACAAATATTGAAAAACCGATATTGAAAAACCGATTTTAAATCCGATATTAGAACCGATATTTAAAAATAAATATTGAAAAACTGATATCGAAAAACTGATATTGCAAAACCGATATTGAATCCGATATTAGAACCGATATTCAAAAACCGATATTGAATCCGATATTAGAACCGATATTCAAAAACCGATATTGAAAACCAAATATTGAAAAACTGATATTGAAAAACCGAAATTGAAAAACCTATATCGAAAAACTGATATCGAAAAACTGATATTGAAAAACCGATATTGAAAAACCGATATTGAAAAACAAATATTGAAAAACCGATATTGAAAAACCGATTTTAAATCCGATATTAGAACCGATATTTAAAAATAAATATTGAAAAACTGATATCGAAAAACTGATATTGAAAAACCGATATTGAAAAACAAATATTGAAAAACAAATATTGAAAAACCGATATTGAAAAACCGATATTGAATCCGATATTGAAAAACCGATATTGAAAAACAAATATTGAAAAACTGATATTGAAAAACCGATATTGAAAAACAAATATTGAAAAACCGATATTGAAAAACCGATATTAAATCCGATATTAGAACCGATATTGAAAAACCGATATTGAAAAACATATATTGAAAAACTGATATCGAAAAACTGATATTGAAAAACCGATATTGAAAAACCGATATTGAAAAACAAATATTGAAAAACAAATATTGAAAAACCGATATTGAAAAACCGATATTGAATCCGATATTAGAACCGATATTGCAAAACCGATATTGAAAAACCTATATCGAAAAACTGATATTACAAAACCGATATTGAAAAACCTATATCGAAAAACTGATATTGCAAAACCGATAATGAAAAACCGATATTGAATCCGATATTAGAACCGATATTCAAAAACCGATATTGAAAACCAAATATTGAAAAACTGATATTGAAAAACCGATATTGAAAAACCGATATTGAAAAACCGATATTGAAAAACCTATATCGAAAAACTGATATTGCAAAACCGATATTGAAAAACCGATATTGAATCCGATATTAGAACCGATATTCAAAAACCGATATTGAAAACCAAATATTGAGAAACTGATATTGAAAAACCGATATTGAAAAACCTATATCGAAAAACTGATATTGCAAAACCGATATTGAAAAACCGATATTGAAAAACCGATATTGAAAAACCTATATCGAAAAACTGATATTGCAAAACCGATATTGAAAAACCGATATTGAATCCGATATTAGAACCGATATTCAAAAACCGATATTGAATCCGATATTAGAACCGATATTCAAAAACCGATATTGAAAACCAAATATTGAAAAACCGATATTGAAACCGATATTGCAAAACCGATATTGAAAAACGGATATTGAAAAACCAATATTGAAAAACTCATATTGAAAAACCGATATTGAAAAAGCGATTTTGAGAAACCAATATTGAGAAACCAATATTGAAAAACTTATATCGAAAAACTGATATTGCAAAACTGATATTGAAAAACCGATATTGAATCCGATATTAGAACCGATATTCAAAAACCGATATTGAAAACCAAATATTGAAAAACTGATATTGAAAAACCGAAATTGAAAAACCTATATCGAAAAACTGATATCGAAAAACTGATATTGAAAAACCGATATTGAAAAACCGATATTGAAAAACCGATATTGAATCCGATATTAGAACCGATATTCAATAACCGATATTGAAACCGATATTAGAACCGATATTGAAAAACTGATATCGAAAAACTGATATTGAAAAACCGATATTGAAAAACCGATATTGAAAAACCGATATTGAAACCCATATTGCAAAACCGATATTGAAAAACGGATATTGAAAAACCAATATTGAAAAACTCATATTGAAAAACCGATATTGAAAAACCGATATTGAAAAACCGATATTGCAAAACCGATATTGAAAAACCGATTTTAAATCCGATATTAGAACCGATATTGAAAAATAAATATTGAAAAACTGATATCGAAAAACTGATATTGAAAAACCGATATTGAAAAACCGATATTGAATCCGATATTAGAACCGATATTCAAAAACCGATATTGAAAACCAAATATTGAGAAACTGATATTGAAAAACCGATATTGAAAAACCGATATTGAATCCGATATTAGAACCGATATTCAAAAACCGATATTGAAAACCAAATATTGAGAAACTGATATTGAAAAACCGATATTGAAAAACCTATATCGAAAAACTGATATTGCAAAACCGATATTGAAAAACCGATATTGAAAAACCTATATCGAAAAACTGATATTGCAAAACCGATATTGAAAAACCGATATTGAATCCGATATTAGAACCGATATTCAAAAACCGATATTGAAAAACCTATATCGAAAAACTGATATTGAAAAACCGATATTGAAAAACAAATATTGAAAAACCGATATTGAAAAACCGATATTGAAAAACCTATATCGAAAAACTGATATTGCAAAACCGATATTGAAAAACCGATTTTAAATCCGATATTAGAACCGATATTGAAAAATAAATATTGAAAAACTGATATCGAAAAACTGATATTGAAAAACCGATATTGAAAAACAAATATTGAAAAACAAATATTGAAAAACCGATATTGAAAAACCGATATTGAATCCGATATTAGAACCGATATTGCAAAACCGATATTGAAAAACCTATATCGAAAAACTGATATTGCAAAACCGATATTGAAAAACCTATATCGAAAAACTGATATCGAAAAACTGATATTGAAAAACCGATATTGAAAACCTATATCGAAAAACTGATATTGAAAAACCGATATTGAAAAACCGATATTGAAAAACCGATATTGAAAAACCTATATCGAAAAACTGATATTGCAAAACCGATATTGAAAAACCGATTTTAAATCCGATATTAGAACCGATATTGAAAAATAAATATTGAAAAACTGATATCGAAAAACTGATATTGAAAAACCGATATTGAAAAACAAATATTGAAAAACAAATATTGAAAAACCGATATTGAAAAACCGATATTGAATCCGATATTGAAAAACCGATATTGAAAAACAAATATTGAAAAACTGATATTGAAAAACCGATATTGAAAAACAAATATTGAAAAACTGATATTGAAAAACCGATATTGAAAAACAAATATTGAAAAACCGATATTGAAAAACCGATATTAAATCCGATATTAGAACCGATATTGAAAAACATATATTGAAAAACTGATATCGAAAAACTGATATTGAAAAACCGATATTGAAAAACCGATATTGAAAAACAAATATTGAAAAACAAATATTGAAAAACCGATATTGAAAAACAAATATTGAAAAACCGATATTGAAAAACCGATTTTAAATCCGATATTAGAACCGATATTGAAAAATAAATATTGAAAAACTGATATCGAAAAACTGATATTGAAAAACCGATATTGAAAAACCGATATTGAATCCGATATTAGAACCGATATTCAATAACCGATATTGAAACCGATATTAGAACCGATATTGAAAAACTGATATCGAAAAACTGATATTGAAAAACCGATATTGAAAAACCGATATTGAAAAACAAATATTGAAAAACGGATATTGAAAAACCGATATTGAATCCGATATTGAAAAACCGATATTGAAAAACAAATATTGAAAAACTGATATTGAAAAACCGATATTGAAAAACAAATATTGAAAAACCGATATTGAAAAACCGATATTAAATCCGATATTAGAACCGATATTGAAAAACCGATATTGAAAAACATATATTGAAAAACTGATATCGAAAAACTGATATTGAAAAACCGATATTGAAAAACCGATATTGAAAAACAAATATTGAAAAACAAATATTGAAAAACCGATATTGAAAAACCGATATTGAATCCGATATTAGAACCGATATTGCAAAACCGATATTGAAAAACCTATATCGAAAAACTGATATTGCAAAACCGATATTGAAAAACCTATATCGAAAAACTGATATTGCAAAACCGATATTGAAAAACCGATATTGAATCCGATATTAGAACCGATATTCAAAAACCGATATTGAAAACCAAATATTGAAAAACCGATATCGAAAAACTGATATTGAAAAACCGATATTGAAAAACAAATATTGAAAAACAAATATTGAAAAACCGATATTGAAAAACCGATATTGAATCCGATATTGAAAAACCGATATTGAAAAACAAATATTGAAAAACTGATATTGAAAATCCGATATTGAAAAACAAATATTGAAAAACCGATAATGAAACCGATATTGCAAAACCGATATTGAAAAACCGATATTGAATCCGATATTAGAACCGATATTGCAAAACCGATATTGAAAAACCGATATTGAAAAACAAATATTGAAAAACAAATATTGAAAAACCGATATTGAAAAACCGATATTGAAAAACAAATATTGAAAAACCGATATTGAAAAACCGATTTTAAATCCGATTTAGAACCGATATTGAAAAATAAATATTGAAAAACTGATATCGAAAAACTGATATTGAAAAACCGATATTGAAAAACAAATATTGAAAAACAAATATTGAAAAACCGATATTGAAAAACCGATATTGAATCCGATATTGAAAAACCGATATTGAAAAACAAATATTGAAAAACTGATATTGAAAAACCGATATTGAAAAACAAATATTGAAAAACCGATAATGAAACCGATATTGCAAAACCGATATTGAAAAACGGATATTGAAAAACCAATATTGAAAAACTCATATTGAAAAACCGATATTGAAAAAGCGATTTTGAGAAACCAATATTGAGAAACCAATATTGAAAAACTTATATCGAAAAACTGATATTGCAAAACTGATATTGAAAAACCGATATTGAATCCGATATTAGAACCGATATTCAAAAACCGATATTGAAAACCAAATATTGAAAAACTGATATTGAAAAACCGAAATTGAAAAACCTATATCGAAAAACTGATATCGAAAAACTGATATTGAAAAACCGATATTGAAAAACCGATATTGAAAAACCGATATTGAATCCGATATTAGAACCGATATTCAATAACCGATATTGAAACCGATATTAGAACCGATATTGAAAAACTGATATCGAAAAACTGATATTGAAAAACCGATATTGAAAAACCGATATTGAAAAACCGATATTGAAAAACCGATATTGAAACCCATATTGCAAACCGATATTGAAAAACGGATATTGAAAAACTCATATTGAAAAACCGATATTGAAAAACCGATATTGAAAAACCGATATTGAAAACCTATATCGAAAAACTGATATTGCAAAACCGATATTGAAAAACCGATATTGAATCCGATATTAGAACCGATATTCAAAAACCGATATTGAAAAACCTATATCGAAAAACTGATATTGCAAAACCCATATTGCAAAACCGATATTGAAAAACTGATATCGAAAAACTGATATTGAAAAACCGATATTGAAAACCTATATCGAGAAACCGATATTGAATCCGATATTAGAACCGATATTCAATAACCGATATTAGAACCGATATTGAAAAACCGATATTGAAAAACATATATTGAAAAACTGATATCGAAAAACTGATATTGAAAAACCGATATTGAAAAACCGATATTGAAAAACAAATATTGAAAAACAAATATTGAAAAACCGATATTGAAAAACCGATATTGAATCCGATATTAGAACCGATATTCAAAAACCGATATTGAAAAACCTATATCGAAAAACTGATATTGCAAAACCCATATTGCAAAACCGATATTGAAAAACCTATATCGAAAAACTGATATCGAAAAACTGATATTGAAAAACCGATATTGAAAAACCGATATTGAAAAACAAATATTGAAAAACCGATATTGAAAAACCGATATTAAATCCGATATTAGAACCGATATTGAAAAACCGATATTGAAAAATAAATATTGAAAAACTGATATCGAAAAACTGATATTGAAAAACCGATATTAGAACCGATATTGAAAAACCGATATTGAAAACCAAATATTGAAAAACTGATATTGAAAAACCGAAATTGAAAAACCTATATCGAAAAACTGATATCGAAAAACTGATATTGAAAAACCGATATTGAAAAACCGATATTGAAAAACAAATATTGAAAAACCGATATTGAAAAACCGATTTTAAATCCGATATTAGAACCGATATTTAAAAATAAATATTGAAAAACTGATATCGAAAAACTGATATTGCAAAACCGATATTGAATCCGATATTAGAACCGATATTCAAAAACCGATATTGAATCCGATATTAGAACCGATATTCAAAAACCGATATTGAAAACCAAATATTGAAAAACTGATATTGAAAAACCGAAATTGAAAAACCTATATCGAAAAACTGATATCGAAAATCTGATATTGAAAAACCGATATTGAAAAACCGATATTGAAAAACAAATATTGAAAAACCGATATTGAAAAACCGATTTTAAATCCGATATTAGAACCGATATTTAAAAATAAATATTGAAAAACTGATATCGAAAAACTGATATTGAAAAACCGATATTGAAAAACAAATATTGAAAAACAAATATTGAAAAACCGATATTGAAAAACCGATATTGAATCCGATATTGAAAAACCGATATTGAAAAACAAATATTGAAAAACTGATATTGAAAAACCGATATTGAAAAACAAATATTGAAAAACCGATATTGAAAAACCGATATTAAATCCGATATTAGAACCGATATTGAAAAACCGATATTGAAAAACATATATTGAAAAACTGATATCGAAAAACTGATATTGAAAAACCGATATTGAAAAACCGATATTGAAAAACAAATATTGAAAAACAAATATTGAAAAACCGATATTGAAAAACCGATATTGAATCCGATATTAGAACCGATATTGCAAAACCGATATTGAAAAACCTATATCGAAAAACTGATATTACAAAACCGATATTGAAAAACCTATATCGAAAAACTGATATTGCAAAACCGATAATGAAAAACCGATATTGAAAAACAAATATTGAAAAACCGATATTGAATCCGATATTAGAACCGATATTCAAAAACCGATATTGAAAACCAAATATTGAGAAACTGATATTGAAAAACCGATATTGAAAAACCGATATTGAATCCGATATTAGAACCGATATTCAAAAACCGATATTGAATCCGATATTAGAACCGATATTCAAAAACCGATATTGAAAAACAAATATTGAAAAACCGATATTGAAAAACCGATATTAAATCCGATATTAGAACCGATATTGAAAAACCGATATTGAAAAATAAATATTGAAAAACTGATATCGAAAAACTGATATCGAAAAACTGATATTGAAAAACCGATATTAGAACCGATATTGAAAAACCGATATTGAAAAACCTATATCGAAAAACTGATATTGCAAAACCGATATTGAAAAACCGATATTGAATCCGATATTAGAACCGATATTCAATAACCGATATTGAATCCGATATTAGAACCGATATTCAAAACCGATATTGAAAACCAAATATTGAAAAACTGATATTGAAAAACCGAAATTGAAAAACCTATATCGAAAAACTGATATCGAAAAACTGATATTGAAAAACCGATATTGAAAAACCGATATTGAAAAACAAATATTGAAAAACCGATATTGAAAAACCGATTTTAAATCCGATATTAGAACCGATATTGAAAAATAAATATTGAAAAACTGATATCGAAAAACTGATATTGCAAAACCGATATTGAAAAACCGATATTGAATCCGATATTAGAACCGATATTCAAAAACCGATATTGAAAACCAAATATTGAAAAACTGATATTGAAAAACCGATATTGAAAAACCGATATTGAAAAACCGATATTGAAAAACCTATATCGAAAAACTGATATTGCAAAACCGATATTGAAAAACCGATATTGAATCCGATATTAGAACCGATATTCAAAAACCGATATTGAAAACCAAATATTGAAAAACTGATATCGAAAAACTGATATTGAAAAACCGATATTGAAAAACCGATATTGAAAAACAAATATTGAAAAACAAATATTGAAAAACCGATATTGAAAAACCGATATTGAATCCGATATTAGAACCGATATTGCAAAACCGATATTGAAAAACCTATATCGAAAGACTGATATTGCAAAACCGATATTGAAAAACCGATATTGAATCCGATATTAAATCCGATATTAGAACCGATATTGAAAAACCGATATTGAAAAACATATATTGAAAAACTGATATCGAAAAACTGATATTGAAAAACCGATATTGAAAAACCGATATTGAAAAACAAATATTGAAAAACAAATATTGAAAAACCGATATTGAAAAACCGATATTGAATCCGATATTAGAACCGATATTGCAAAACCGATATTGAAAAACCTATATCGAAAGACTGATATTGCAAAACCGATATTGAAAAACCGATATTGAATCCGATATTAGAACCGATATTCAAAAACCGATATTGAAAACCAAATATTGAAAAACTGATATTGAAAAACCGATATTGAAAAACCGATATTGAAAAACCGATATTGAAAAACCTATATCGAAAAACTGATATTGCAAAACCGATATTGAAAAACCGATATTGAATCCGATATTAGAACCGATATTCAAAAACCGATATTGAAAACCAAATATTGAAAAACCGATATTGAAACCGATATTGCAAAACCGATATTGAAAAACGGATATTGAAAAACCAATATTGAAAAACTCATATTGAAAAACCGATATTGAAAAAGCGATTTTGAGAAACCAATATTGAGAAACCAATATTGAAAAACTTATATCGAAAAACTGATATTGCAAAACTGATATTGAAAAACCGATATTGAATCCGATATTAGAACCGATATTCAAAAACCGATATTGAAAACCAAATATTGAAAAACTGATATTGAAAAACCGAAATTGAAAAACCTATATCGAAAAACTGATATCGAAAAACTGATATTGAAAAACCGATATTGAAAAACCGATATTGAAAAACCGATATTGAATCCGATATTAGAACCGATATTCAATAACCGATATTGAAACCGATATTAGAACCGATATTGAAAAACCGATATTGAAAAACCGATATTGAAACCCATATTGCAAAACCGATATTGAAAAACGGATATTGAAAAACCAATATTGAAAAACTCATATTCAAAAACCGATATTGAAAAACCTATATCGAAAAACTGATATTGAAAAACCGATATTGAAAAACAAATATTGAAAAACCGATATTGAAAAACCGATATTGAAAAACCTATATCGAAAAACTGATATTGCAAAACCGATATTGAAAAACCGATTTTAAATCCGATATTAGAACCGATATTGAAAAATAAATATTGAAAAACTGATATCGAAAAACTGATATTGAAAAACCGATATTGAAAAACAAATATTGAAAAACAAATATTGAAAAACTGATATTGAAAAACCGATATTGAAAAACAAATATTGAAAAACCGATATTGAAAAACCGATATTAAATCCGATATTAGAACCGATATTGAAAAACATATATTGAAAAACTGATATCGAAAAACTGATATTGAAAAACCGATATTGAAAAACCGATATTGAAAAACAAATATTGAAAAACAAATATTGAAAAACCGATATTGAAAAACAAATATTGAAAAACCGATATTGAAAAACCGATTTTAAATCCGATATTAGAACCGATATTGAAAAATAAATATTGAAAAACTGATATCGAAAAACTGATATTGAAAAACCGATATTGAAAAACCGATATTGAATCCGATATTAGAACCGATATTCAATAACCGATATTGAAACCGATATTAGAACCGATATTGAAAAACTGATATCGAAAAACTGATATTGAAAAACCGATATTGAAAAACCGATATTGAAAAACAAATATTGAAAAACCGATATTGAAAAACCGATATTGAATCCGATATTGAAAAACCGATATTGAAAAACAAATATTGAAAAACTGATATTGAAAAACCGATATTGAAAAACAAATATTGAAAAACCGATATTGAAAAACCGATATTAAATCCGATATTAGAACCGATATTGAAAAACCGATATTGAAAAACATATATTGAAAAACTGATATCGAAAAACTGATATTGAAAAACCGATATTGAAAAACCGATATTGAAAAACAAATATTGAAAAACAAATATTGAAAAACCGATATTGAAAAACCGATATTGAATCCGATATTAGAACCGATATTGCAAAACCGATATTGAAAAACCTATATCGAAAAACTGATATTGCAAAACCGATATTGAAAAACCTATATCGAAAAACTGATATTGCAAAACCGATATTGAAAAACCGATATTGAATCCGATATTAGAACCGATATTCAAAAACCGATATTGAAAACCAAATATTGAAAAACCGATATTGAAAAACCGATATTGAAAAACAAATATTGAAAAACCGATATTGAAAAACCGATTTTAAATCCGATATTAGAACCGATATTGAAAAATAAATATTGAAAAACTGATATCGAAAAACTGATATTGAAAAACCGATATTGAAAAACAAATATTGAAAAACAAATATTGAAAAACCGATATTGAAAAACCGATATTGAATCCGATATTAGAACCGATATTCAAAAACCGATATTGAAAACCAAATATTGAAAAACTGATATTGAAAAACCGATATTGAAAAACCGATATTGAAAAACCGATATTGAAAAACCTATATCGAAAAACTGATATTGCAAAACCGATATTGAAAAACCGATATTGAATCCGATATTAGAACCGATATTCAAAAACCGATATTGAAAACCAAATATTGAGAAACTGATATTGAAAAACCGATATTGAAAAACCGATATTGAATACGATATTAGAACCGATATTCAAAAACCGATATTGAATCCGATATTAGAACCGATATTCAAAAACCGATATTGAAAAACAAATATTGAAAAACCGATATTGAAAAACCGATATTATATCCGATATTAGAACCGATATTGAAAAACCGATATTGAAAAATAAATATTGAAAAACTGATATCGAAAAACTGATATTGAAAAACCGATATTAGAACCGATATTGAAAAACCGATATTGAAAAACCTATATCGAAAAACTGATATTGCAAAACCGATATTGAAAAACCGATATTGAATCCGATATTAGAACCGATATTCAAAAACCGATATTGAATCCGATATTAGAACCGATATTCAAAAACCGATATTGAAAACCAAATATTGAAAAACTGATATTGAAAAACCGAAATTGAAAAACCTATATCGAAAAACTGATATCGAAAAACTGATATTGAAAAACCGATATTGAAAAACCGATATTGAAAAACAAATATTGAAAAACCGATATTGAAAAACCGATTTTAAATCCGATATTAGAACCGATATTGAAAAATAAATATTGAAAAACTGATATCGAAAAACTGATATTGAAAAACCGATATTGAAAAACAAATATTGAAAAACAAATATTGAAAAACCGATATTGAAAAACCGATATTGAATCCGATATTGAAAAACCGATATTGAAAAACAAATATTGAAAAACTGATATTGAAAAACCGATATTGAAAAACAAATATTGAAAAACCGATATTGAAAAACCGATATTAAATCCGATATTAGAACCGATATTGAAAAACCGATATTGAAAAACATATATTGAAAAACTGATATCGAAAAACTGATATTGAAAAACCGATATTGAAAAACCGATATTGAAAAACAAATATTGAAAAACAAATATTGAAAAACCGATATTGAAAAACCGATATTGAATCCGATATTAGAACCGATATTGCAAAACCGATATTGAAAAACCTATATCGAAAGACTGATATTGCAAAACCGATATTGAAAAACCGATATTGAATCCGATATTAGAACCGATATTCAAAAACCGATATTGAAAACCAAATATTGAGAAACTGATATTGAAAAACCGATATTGAAAAACCTATATCGAAAAACTGATATTGCAAAACCGATATTGAAAAACCGATATTGAAAAACCTATATCGAAAAACTGATATTGCAAAACCGATATTGAAAAACCGATATTGAATCCGATATTAGAACCGATGTTCAAAAACCTATATTGAATCCGATATTAGAACCGATATTCAAAAACCGATATTGATAAACAAATATTGAAAAACTGATATTGCAAAGCCGATATTGAAAAACCGATATTGAAAAACCGATATTGAAAAACCGATATTGAATCCGATATTAGAACCGATATTCAAAAACCGATATTGAAAACCAAATATTGAGAAACTGATATTGAAAAACCGATATTGAAAAACCTATATCGAAAAACTGATATTGCAAAACCGATATTGAAAAACCGATATTGAAAAACCGATATTGAAAAACCTATATCGAAAAACTGATATTGCAAAACCGATATTGAAAAACCGATATTGAATCCGATATTAGAACCGATATTCAAAAACCGATATTGAATCCGATATTAGAACCGATATTCAAAAACCGATATTGAAAACCAAATATTGAAAAACCGATATTGAAACCGATATTGCAAAACCGATATTGAAAAACGGATATTGAAAAACCAATATTGAAAAACTCATATTGAAAAACCGATATTGAAAAAGCGATTTTGAGAAACCAATATTGAGAAACCAATATTGAAAAACTTATATCGAAAAACTGATATTGCAAAACTGATATTGAAAAACCGATATTGAATCCGATATTAGAACCGATATTCAAAAACCGATATTGAAAACCAAATATTGAAAAACTGATATTGAAAAACCGAAATTGAAAAACCTATATCGAAAAACTGATATCGAAAAACTGATATTGAAAAACCGATATTGAAAAACCGATATTGAAAAACCGATATTGAATCCGATATTAGAACCGATATTCAATAACCGATATTGAAACCGATATTAGAACCGATATTGAAAAACTGATATCGAAAAACTGATATTGAAAAACCGATATTGAAAAACCGATATTGAAAAACCGATATTGAAACCCATATTGCAAAACCGATATTGAAAAACGGATATTGAAAAACCAATATTGAAAAACTCATATTGAAAAACCGATATTGAAAAACCGATATTGAAAAACCGATATTGAAAAACCTATATCGAAAAACTGATATTGCAAAACCGATATTGAAAAACCGATATTGAATCCGATATTAGAACCGATATTCAAAAACCGATATTGAAAAACCTATATCGAAAAACTGATATTGAAAAACCGATATTGAAAAACAAATATTGAAAAACCGATATTGAAAAACCGATATTGAAAAACCTATATCGAAAAACTGATATTGCAAAACCGATATTGAAAAACCGATTTTAAATCCGATATTAGAACCGATATTGAAAAATAAATATTGAAAAACTGATATCGAAAAACTGATATTGAAAAACCGATATTGAAAAACAAATATTGAAAAACAAATATTGAAAAACCGATATTGAAAAACCGATATTGAATCCGATATTAGAACCGATATTGCAAAACCGATATTGAAAAACCTATATCGAAAAACTGATATTGCAAAACCGATATTGAAAAACCTATATCGAAAAACTGATATCGAAAAACTGATATTGAAAAACCGATATTGAAAACCTATATCGAAAAACTGATATTGAAAAACCGATATTGAAAAACCGATATTGAAAAACCGATATTGAAAAACCTATATCGAAAAACTGATATTGCAAAACCGATATTGAAAAACCGATTTTAAATCCGATATTAGAACCGATATTGAAAAATAAATATTGAAAAACTGATATCGAAAAACTGATATTGAAAAACCGATATTGAAAAACAAATATTGAAAAACAAATATTGAAAAACCGATATTGAAAAACCGATATTGAATCCGATATTGAAAAACCGATATTGAAAAACAAATATTGAAAAACTGATATTGAAAAACCGATATTGAAAAACAAATATTGAAAAACTGATATTGAAAAACCGATATTGAAAAACAAATATTGAAAAACCGATATTGAAAAACCGATATTAAATCCGATATTAGAACCGATATTGAAAAACATATATTGAAAAACTGATATCGAAAAACTGATATTGAAAAACCGATATTGAAAAACCGATATTGAAAAACAAATATTGAAAAACAAATATTGAAAAACCGATATTGAAAAACAAATATTGAAAAACCGATATTGAAAAACCGATTTTAAATCCGATATTAGAACCGATATTGAAAAATAAATATTGAAAAACTGATATCGAAAAACTGATATTGAAAAACCGATATTGAATCCGATATTAGAACCGATATTCAATAACCGATATTGAAACCGATATTAGAACCGATATTGAAAAACTGATATCGAAAAACTGATATTGAAAAACCGATATTGAAAAACCGATATTGAAAAACAAATATTGAAAAACCGATATTGAAAAACCGATATTGAATCCGATATTGAAAAACCGATATTGAAAAACAAATATTGAAAAACTGATATTGAAAAACCGATATTGAAAAACAAATATTGAAAAACCGATATTGAAAAACCGATATTAAATCCGATATTAGAACCGATATTGAAAAACGGATATTGAAAAACATATATTGAAAAACTGATATCGAAAAACTGATATTGAAAAACCGATATTGAAAAACCGATATTGAAAAACAAATATTGAAAAACAAATATTGAAAAACCGATATTGAAAAACCGATATTGAATCTGATATTAGAACCGATATTGCAAAACCGATATTGAAAAACCTATATCGAAAAACTGATATTGCAAAACCGATATTGAAAAACCTATATCGAAAAACTGATATTGCAAAACCGATATTGAAAAACCGATATTGAATCCGATATTAGAACCGATATTCAAAAACCGATATTGAAAACCAAATATTGAAAAACCGATATTGAAAAACCGATATTGAAAAACAAATATTGAAAAACCGATATTGAAAAACCGATTTTAAATCCGATATTAGAACCGATATTGAAAAATAAATATTGCAAAACTGATATCGAAAAACTGATATTGAAAAACCGATATTGAAAAACAAATATTGAAAAACATATATTGAAAAACTGATATCGAAAAACTGATATTGAAAAACCGATATTGAAAAACCGATATTGAAAAACAAATATTGAAAAACAAATATTGAAAAACCGATATTGAAAAACCGATATTGAATCCGATATTAGAACCGATATTGCAAAACCGATATTGAAAAACCTATATCGAAAAACTGATATTGCAAAACCGATATTGAAAAACCTATATCGAAAAACTGATATTGCAAAACCGATAATGAAAAACCGATATTGAATCCGATATTAGAACCGATATTCAAAAACCGATATTGAAAACCAAATATTGAAAAACTGATATTGAAAAACCGATATTGAAAAACCGATATTGAAAAACCGATATTGAAAAACCTATATCGAAAAACTGATATTGCAAAACCGATATTGAAAAACCGATATTGAATCCGATATTAGAACCGATATTCAAAAACCGATATTGAAAACCAAATATTGAGAAACTGATATTGAAAAACCGATATTGAAAAACCGATATTGAATCCGATATTAGAACCGATATTCAAAAACCGATATTGAAACCGATATTAGAACCGATATTCAAAAACCGATATTGAAAAACAAATATTGAAAAACCGATATTGAAAAACCGATATTAAATCCGATATTAGAACCGATATTGAAAAACCGATATTGAAAAATAAATATTGAAAAACTGATATCGAAAAACTGATATTGAAAAACCGATATTGAAAAACCGATATTGAATCCGATATTAGAACCGATATTCAAAAACCGATATTGAATCCGATATTAGAACCGATATTCAAAAACCGATATTGAAAACCAAATATTGAAAAACTGATATTGAAAAACCGAAATTGAAAAACCTATATCGAAAAACTGATATCGAAAAACTGATATTGAAAAACCGATATTGAAAAACCGATATTGAAAAACAAATATTGAAAAACCGATATTGAAAAACCGATATTGAAAAACCGATATTAAATCCGATATTAGAACCGATATTGAAAAACCGATATTGAAAAACATATATTGAAAAACTGATATCGAAAAACTGATATTGAAAAACCGATATTGAAAAACCGATATTGAAAAACAAATATTGAAAAACAAATATTGAAAAACCGATATTGAAAAACCGATATTGAATCCGATATTAGAACCGATATTGCAAAACCGATATTGAAAAACCTATATCGAAAGACTGATATTGCAAAACCGATATTGAAAAACCGATATTGAATCCGATATTAGAACCGATATTCAAAAACCGATATTGAAAACCAAATATTGAAAAACTGATATTGAAAAACCGATATTGAAAAACCGATATTGAAAAACCGATATTGAAAAACCTATATCGAAAAACTGATATTGCAAAACCGATATTGAAAAACCGATATTGAAAAACAAATATTGAAAAACCGATATTGAAAAACCGATTTTAAATCCGATATTAGAACCGATATTGAAAAATAAATATTGAAAAACTGATATCGAAAAACTGATATTGAAAAAACGATATTGAAAAACAAATATTGAAAAACAAATATTGAAAAACCGATATTGAAAAACCGATATTGAATCCGATATTGAAAAACCGATATTGAAAAACAAATATTGAAAAACTGATATTGAAAAACCGATATTGAAAAACAAATATTGAAAAACCGATATTGAAAAACCGATATTGAAAACCTATATCGAAAAACTGATATTGAAAAACCGATATTGAAAAACCGATATTGAAAAACCGATATTGAAAAACCGATATTGAAAAACCTATATCGAAAAACTGATATTGCAAAACCGATATTGAAAAACCGATATTGAATCCGATATTAGAACCGATATTCAAAAACCGATATTGAAAACCAAATATTGAGAAACTGATATTGAAAAACCGATATTGAAAAACCTATATCGAAAAACTGATATTGCAAAACCGATATTGAAAAACCGATATTGAAAAACCGATATTGAAAAACCTATATCGAAAAACTGATATTGCAAAACCGATATTGCAAAACCGATATTGAAAAACCGATATTGAATCCGATATTAGAACCGATATTCAAAAACCGATATTGAAAACCAAATATTGAAAAACTGATATTCAAAAACCGAAATTGAAAAACCTATATCGAAAAACTGATATCGAAAAACTGATATTGAAAAACCGATATTGAAAAACCGATATTGAATCCGATATTAGAACCGATATTCAAAAACCGATATTGAAAACCAAATATTGAAAAACTGATACTGAAAAACCGATATTGAAAAACCGATATTGAAAAACCGATATTGAAAAACCTATATCGAAAAACTGATATTGCAAAACCGATATTGAAAAACCGATATTGAAAAACCGATATTGAAAAACCTATATCGAAAAACTGATATTGCAAAACCGATATTGAAAAACCGATATTGAATCCGATATTAGAACCGATATTCAAAAACCGATATTGAAAACCAAATATTGAGAAACTGATATTGAAAAACCGATATTGAAAAACCTATATCGAAAAACTGATATTGCAAAACCGATATTGAAAAACCGATATTGAAAAACCGATATTGAAAAACTATATCGAAAAACTGATATTGCAAAACCGATATTGAAAAACCGATATTGAATCCGATATTAGAACCCATATTCAAAAACCGATATTGAAAACCAAATATTGAGAAACTGATATTGAAAAACCGATATTGAAAAACCTATATCGAAAAACTGATATTGCAAAACCGATATTGAAAAACCGATATTGAATCCGATATTAGAACCGATATTCAAAAACCGATATTGAATCCGATATTAGAACCGATATTCAAAAACCGATATTGAAAACCAAATATTGAAAAACCGATATTGAAACCGATATTGCAAAACCGATATTGAAAAACGGATATTGAAAAACCAATATTGAAAAACTCATATTGAAAAACCGATATTGAAAAAGCGATTTTGAGAAACCAATATTGAGAAACCAATATTGAAAAACTTATATCGAAAAACTGATATTGCAAAACTGATATTGAAAAACCGATATTGAATCCGATATTAGAACCGATATTCAAAAACCGATATTGAAAACCAAATATTGAGAAACTGATATTGAAAAACCGATATTGAAAAACCGATATTAAATCCGATATTAGAACCGATATTGAAAAACCGATATTGAAAAATAAATATTGAAAAACTGATATCGAAAAACTGATATTGAAAAACCGATATTAGAACCGATATTGAAAAACCGATATTGAAAAACCTATATCGAAAAACTGATATTGCAAAACTGATATTGAAAAACCGATATTGAATCCGATATTAGAACCGATATTCAAAAACCGATATTGAAAACCAAATATTGAAAAACTGATATTGAAAAACCGAAATTGAAAAACCTATATCGAAAAACTGATATCGAAAAACTGATATTGAAAAACCGATATTGAAAAACCGATATTGAAAAACAAATATTGAAAAACCGATATTGAAAAACCGATTTTAAATCCGATATTAGAACCGATATTGAAAAATAAATATTGAAAAACTGATATCGAAAAACTGATATTGAAAAACCGATATTGAAAAACCTATATCGAAAAACTGATATTGCAAAACCGATATTGAAAAACCGATATTGAATCCGATATTAGAACCGATATTCAAAAACCGATATTGAAAACCAAATATTGAGAAACTGATATTGAAAAACCGATATTGAAAAACCTATATCGAAAAACTGATATTGCAAAACCGATATTGAAAAACCGATATTGAAAAACCGATATTGAAAAACCTATATCGAAAAACTGATATTGCAAAACCGATATTGCAAAACCGATATTGAAAAACCGATATTGAATCCGATATTAGAACCGATATTCAAAAACCGATATTGAATCCGATATTAGAACCGATATTCAAAAACCGATATTGAAAACCAAATATTGAAAAACCGATATTGAAACCGATATTGCAAAACCGATATTGAAAAACGGATATTGAAAAACCAATATTGAAAAACTCATATTGAAAAACCGATATTGAAAAAGCGATATTGAGAAACCAATATTGAGAAACCAATATTGAAAAACTTATATCGAAAAACTGATATTGCAAAACTGATATTGAAAAACCGATATTGAATCCGATATTAGAACCGATATTCAAAAACCGATATTGAAAACCAAATATTGAAAAACTGATATTCAAAAAACCGAAATTGAAAAACCTATATCGAAAAACTGATATCGAAAAACTGATATTGAAAAACCGATATTGAAAACCGATATTGAATCCGATATTAGAACCGATATTCAAAAACCGATATTGAAAACCAAATATTGAAAAACTGATACTGAAAAACCGATATTGAAAAACCGATATTGAAAAACCGATATTGAAAAACCTATATCGAAAACTGATATTGCAAAACCGATATTGAAAAACCGATATTGAAAAACCGATATTGAAAAACCTATATCGAAAAACTGATATTGCAAAACCGATATTGAAAAACCGATATTGAATCCGATATTAGAACCGATATTCAAAAAACCGATATTGAAAACCAAATATTGAGAAACTGATATTGAAAAACCGATATTGAAAAACCTATATCGAAAACTGATATTGCAAAACCGATATTGAAAAACCGATATTGAAAAACCGATATTGAAAAACCTATATCGAAAAACTGATATTGCAAAACCGATATTGAAAAACCGATATTGAATCCGATATTAGAACCGATATTCAAAAACCGATATTGAAAACCAAATATTGAGAAACTGATATTGAAAAACCGATATTGAAAAACCTATATCGAAAAACTGATATTGCAAAACCGATATTGAAAAACCGATATTGAATCCGATATTAGAACCGATATTCAAAACCGATTTGAATCCGATATTAGAACCGATATTCAAAAACCGATATTGAAAACCAAATATTGAAAAACCGATATTGAAACCGATATTGCAAAACCGATATTGAAAAACGGATATTGAAAACCAATATTGAAAAACTCATATTGAAAAACCGATATTGAAAAAGCGATTTTGAGAAACCAATATTGAGAAACCAATATTGAAAAACTTATATCGAAAACTGATATTGCAAAACTGATATTGAAAAACCGATATTGAATCCGATATTAGAACCGATATTCAAAAACCGATATTGAAAACCAAATATTGAGAAACTGATATTGAAAAACCGATATTGAAAAACCGATATTAAATCCGATATTAGAACCGATATTGAAAAACCGATATTGAAAAATAAATATTGAAAAACTGATATCGAAAAACTGATATTGAAAAACCGATATTAGAACCGATATTGAAAAACCGATATTGAAAAACCTATATCGAAAAACTGATATTGCAAAACCGATATTGAAAACCGATAATGAATCCGATATTAGAACCGATATTCAAAAACCGATATTGAATCCGATATTAGAACCGATATTCAAAAACCGATATTGAAAACCAAATGTTGAAAAACTGATATTGAAAAACCGAAATTGAAAAACCTATATCGAAAAACTGATATTGCAAAACTGATATTGAAAAACCGATATTGAATCCGATATTAGAACCGATATTCAAAACCGATATTGAAAACCAAATATTGAAAAACTGATATTGAAAAACCGAAATTGAAAAACCTATATCGAAAAACTGATATCGAAAAACTGATATTGAAAAACCGATATTGAAAAACCGATATTGAAAAACAAATATTGAAAAACCGATATTGAAAACCGATTTTAAAATCCGATATTAGAACCGATATTGAAAAATAATATTGAAAAACTGATATCGAAAAACTGATATTGAAAAACCGATATTGAAAAACAAATATTGAAAAACCGATATTGAATCCGATATTAGAACCGATATTCAAAAACCGATATTGAATCCGATATTAGAACCGATATTCAAAAACCGATATTGAAAACCAAATATTGAAAAACCGATATTGAAAAACAAATTATTGAAAAACCGATATTGAAAAACCGATATTAAATCCGATATTAGAACCGATATTGAAAAACATATATTGAAAAACTGATATCGAAAAACTGATATTGAAAAACCGATATTGAAAAACCGATATTGAAAAACAAATATTGAAAAACAAATATTGAAAACCGATATTGAAAAACAAATATTGAAAAACCGATATTGAAAAACCGATTTTAAATCCGATATTAGAACCGATATTGAAAAATAAATATTGAAAAACTGATATCGAAAAACTGATATTGAAAAACCGATATTTGAAAAACCGATATTGAATCCGATATTAGAACCGATATTCAATAACCGATATTGAAACCGATATTAGAACCGATATTGAAAAACTGATATCGAAAAACTGATATTGAAAAACCGATATTGAAAAACCGATATTGAAAAACAAATATTGAAAAACCGATATTGAAAAACCGATATTGAATCCGATATTGAAAAACCGATATTGAAAAACAAATATTGAAAAACTGATATTGAAAAACCGATATTGAAAAACAAATATTGAAAAACCGATATTGAAAAACCGATATTAAATCCGATATTAGAACCGATATTGAAAAACCGATATTGAAAAACATATATTGAAAAACTGATATCGAAAAACTGATATTGAAAAACCGATATTGAAAAACCGATATTGAAAAACAAATATTGAAAAACAAATATTGAAAAACCGATATTGAAAAACCGATATTGAATCCGATATTAGAACCGATATTGCAAAACCGATATTGAAAAACCTATATCGAAAAACTGATATTGCAAAACCGATATTGAAAAACCGATATTGAATCCGATATTAGAACCGATATTCAAAAACCGATATTGAAAACCAAATATTGAAAAACCGATATTGAAAAACCGATATTGAAAAACAAATATTGAAAAACCGATATTGAAAAACCGATTTTAAATCCGATATTAGAACCGATATTGAAAAATAAATATTGAAAAACTGATATCGAAAAACTGATATTGAAAAACCGATATTGAAAAACAAATATTGAAAAACAAATATTGAAAAACCGATATTGAAAAACCGATATTCAATCCGATATTGAAAAACCGATATTGAAAAACAAATATTGAAAAACTGATATTGAAAAACCGATATTGAAAAACAAATATTGAAAAACCGATATTGAAAAACCGATATTAAATCCGATATTAGAACCGATATTGAAAAACCGATATTGAAAAACATATATTGAAAAACTGATATCGAAAAACTGATATTGAAAAACCGATATTGAAAAACCGATATTGAAAAACAAATATTGAAAAACAAATATTGAAAAACCGATATTGAAAAACCGATATTGAATCCGATATTAGAACCGATATTGCAAAACCGATATTGAAAAACCTATATCGAAAAACTGATATTGCAAAACCGATATTGAAAAACCTATATCGAAAAACTGATATTGCAAAACCGATAATGAAAAACCGATATTGAATCCGATATTAGAACTGATATTCAAAAACCGATATTGAAAACCAAATATTGAAAAACTGATATTGAAAAACCGATATTGAAAAACCGATATTGAAAAACCGATATTGAAAAACCTATATCGAAAAACTGATATTGCAAAACCGATATTGAAAAACCGATATTGAATCCGATATTAGAACCGATATTCAAAAACCGATATTGAAAACCAAATATTGAGAAACTGATATTGAAAAACCGATATTGAAAAACCGATATTGAATCCGATATTAGAACCGATATTCAAAAACCGATATTGAAACCGATATTAGAACCGATATTCAAAAACCGATATTGAAAAACAAATATTGAAAAACCGATATTGAAAAACCGATATTAAATCCGATATTAGAACCGATATTGAAAAACCGATATTGAAAAATAAATATTGAAAAACTGATATCGAAAAACTGATATTGAAAAACCGATATTAGAACCGATATTGAAAAACCGATATTGAAAAACCTATATCCAAAAACTGATATTGCAAAACCGATATTGAAAAACCGATATTGAATCCGATATTAGAACCGATATTCAAAAACCGATATTGAATCCGATATTAGAACCGATATTCAAAAACCGATATTGAAAACCAAATATTGAAAAACTGATATTGAAAAACCGAAATTGAAAAACCTATATCGAAAAACTGATATCGAAAAACTGATATTGAAAAACCGATATTGAAAAACCGATATTGAAAAACAAATATTGAAAAACCGATATTGAAAAACCGATTTTAAATCCGATATTAGAACCGATATTGAAAAACCGATATTGAAAAGCATATATTGAAAAACTGATATCGAAAAACCGATATTGAAAAACCGATATTGAAAAACAAATATTGAAAAACCGATATTGAAAAA
>NW_027486318.1:0-23969 GCF_050908995.1 Andrena cerasifolii
CCGTTTTACTCGTTTTACTCGTTTTACTCGTTTTACTCGCTTTACTCGTTTTACTCGTTTTACTCGTTTTACTCGTTTTACTAGTTTTACTAGTTTTACTCGTTTTACTCGTATTACTCGTTTTACTCGTTTTACTCGTTTTACTAGTTTTACTAGTTTTACTCGTTTTACTCGTATTACTCGTTTTACTCGTTTTACTCGTTTTACTCGTTTTACTCGTTTTACACGTTTTACTCGTTTTACTCGTTTTACTCGTTTTACTCGTTTTACTCGTTTTACTCGTTTTACCCGTTTTACTCGTTTTACTCGCTTTACTCGTATTACTCGTTTTACTCGTTTTACTCGTTTTACTCGTTTTACTCGTTTTACTCGTTTTACTCGTTTTACTCGTTTTACTCGTTTTACTCGTTTTACTCGTTTTACTCGTTTTACTCGTTTTACTCGTTTTACTCGTTTTACTCGTTTTACTCGTTTTACTCGTTTTACTCGTTTTACTGGTTTTACTAGTTTTACTCGTTTTACTAGTTTTACTCGTTTTACTAGTTTTACCCGTTTTACTCGTTTTACTCGTTTTACTCGTTTTACTCGTTTTACTCGTTTTACTCGTTTTACCCGTTTTACTCGTTTTACTCGCTTTACTCGTTTTACTCGTTTTACTCGTTTTACTCGTTTTACTCGTTTTACTCGTTTTACTAGTTTTACTCGTTTTACTCGTATTACTCGTTTTACTCGTTTTACTCGTTTTACTCGTTTTACTCGTTTTACTCGTTTTACTCGTTTTACTCGTTTTACTCGTATTACTCGTTTTACTCGTTTTACTCGTTTTACTCGTTTTACTCGTTTTACTAGTTTTACTCGTTTTACTCGTTTTACTCGTTTTACTCGTTTTACTCGTTTACTCGCTTTACTCGTTTTACTCGTATTACTCGTTTTACTCGTTTTACTCGTTTTACTAGTTTTACTAGTTTTACTCGTTTTACTCGTATTACTCGTTTTACTCGTTTTACTCGTTTTACTCGTTTTACTCGTTTTACTCGTTTTACTCGTTTTACCCGTTTTACTCGTTTTACTCGTTTTACTCGTTTTACTCGTTTTACTCGTTTTACCCGTTTTTCTCGTTTTACTCGCTTTACTCGTTTTACCCGTTTTACACGTTTTACTCGTTTTACTCGTTTTACTCGTTTTACTCGTTTTACTCGTTTTACTCGTTTTACTCGTTTTACTCGTTTTACCCGTTTTACTCGTTTTACTCGCTTTACTCGTTTTACTCGTTTTACTCGTTTTACTCGTTTTACTAGTTTTACTAGTTTTACCCGTTTTACTCGTTTTACTCGCTTTACTCGTTTTACTCGTTTTACTCGTTTTACTCGTTTTACTAGTTTTACTAGTTTTACTCGTTTTACTCGTTTTACTCGTTTTACTCGTTTTACTAGTTTTACTAGTTTTACTCGTTTTACTCGTATTACTCGTTTTACTCGTTTTACTCGTTTTACTCGTTTTACTCGTTTTACTCGTTTTACTCGTTTTACTAGTTTTACTCGTTTTACTCGTTTTACTCGTTTGACTCGTTTTACTCGTTTTACTCGTTTTACTCGTTTTACTCGTTTTACTCGTTTTACTCTTTTACTCGTTTTACTCGTTTTACTAGTTTTACTCGTTTTACTCGTCTTACTCGTTTTACTCGTCTTACTCGTTTTACTCGTTTTACTCGTTTTACTCGTTTTACTCGTTTTACTCTTTTACTCGTTTACTCGTTTTACTAGTTTACTCGTTTTACTCATTTTACTAGTTTTACTCGTTTTACTCGTTTTACTCGTTTTACTCGTTTTACTCGTTTTACTCGTTTTACTCGTTTTACTCGTTTTATTCGTTTTACTCGTTTTACTCGTATTACTCGTTTTACTCGTTTTACCCGTTTTACCCGTTTTACTCGTTTTACTCGTTTTACTCGTTTTACTCGTTTTACTCGTTTTACTCGTTTTACTCGTTTTACCCGTTTTACTCGTTTTACTCGTTTTACTCGTTTTACTCGTTTTACTCGTTTTACCCGTTTTACTCGTTTTACTCGTTTTACTCGTTTTACTCGTTTTACCCGTTTTACTCGTTTTACTCGTTTTACTCGTTTTACCCGTTTTACTCGTTTTACTCGCTTTACTCGTTTTACTCGTTTTACTCGTTTTACTCGTTATACTCGTTTTACTAGTTTTACTCGTTTTACTCGTTTTACTCGTTTTACTTGTTTTACTCGTTTTACTCGTTTTACTCGTTTTACTCGTTTTACTAGTTTTACCCGTTTTACTCGTTTTACTCGTTTTACTCGTTTTACTCGCTTTACTCGTTTTACTCGTTTTACTCGTTTTACTCGTTTTACTAGTTTTACTAGTTTTACTCGTTTTACTCGTTTTACCCGTTTTACTCGTTTTACTCGTTTTACTCGTTTTACTCGTTTTACCCGTTTTACTCGTTTTACTCGTATTACTCGTTTTACTCGTTTTACTCGTTTTACTCGTTTTACTCGTTTTACACGTTTTACTCGTTTTACTCGTTTTACTCGTTTTACTCGTTTTACTCGTTTTACTCGTTTTACCCGTTTTACTCGTTTTACTCGCTTTACTCGTATTACTCGTTTTACTCGTTTTACTCGTTTTACTCGTTTTACTCGTTTTACTCGTTTTACTCGTTTTACTCGTTTTACTCGTTTTACTCGTTTTACTCGTTTTACTCGTTTTACTCGTTTTACTCGTTTTACTCGTTTTACTCGTTTTACTCGTTTTACTCGTTTTACTCGTTTTACTCGTTTTACTCGTTTTACTCGTTTTACTCGTTTTACTCGTTTTACTCGTTTTACTCGTTTTACTCGTTTTACTCGTTTTACTCGTTTTACTCGTTTTACTCGTTTTACTGGTTTTACTAGTTTTACTCGTTTTACTAGTTTTACTCGTTTTACTAGTTTTACTCGTTTTACTAGTTTTACCCGTTTTACTCGTTTTACTCGTTTTACTCGTTTTACTCGTTTTACTCGTTTTACCCGTTTTACTCGTTTTACTCGCTTTACTCGTTTTACTCGTTTTACTCGTTTTACTCGTTTTACTCGTTTTACTCGTTTTACTAGTTTTACTCGTTTTACTCGTATTACTCGTTTTACTCGTTTTACTCGTTTTACTCGTTTTACTCGTTTTACTCGTTTTACTCGTTTTACTCGTATTACTCGTTTTACTCGTTTTACTCGTTTTACTCGTTTTACTCGTTTTACTAGTTTTACTCGTTTTACTCGTTTTACTCGTTTTACTCGTTTTACTCGTTTTACTCGTTTTACTCGTTTTACTCGTATTACTCGTTTTACTCGTTTTACTCGTTTTACTAGTTTTACTAGTTTTACTCGTTTTACTCGTATTACTCGTTTTACTCGTTTTACTCGTTTTACTCGTTTTACTCGTTTTACTCGTTTTACTCGTTTTACTCGTTTTACCCGTTTTACTCGTTTTACTCGTTTTACTCGTTTTACTCGTTTTACTCGTTTTACCCGTTTTACTCGTTTTACTCGCTTTACTCGTTTTACCCGTTTTACACGTTTTACTCGTTTTACTCGTTTTACTCGTTTTACTCGTTTTACTCGTTTTACTCGTTTTACTCGTTTTACTCGTTTTACCCGTTTTACTCGTTTTACTCGCTTTACTCGTTTTACTCGTTTTACTCGTTTTACTCGTTTTACTAGTTTTACTAGTTTTACCCGTTTTACTCGTTTTACTCGCTTTACTCGTTTTACTCGTTTTACTCGTTTTACTCGTTTTACTAGTTTTACTAGTTTTACTCGTTTTACTCGTATTACTCGTTTTACTCGTTTTACTCGTTTTACTAGTTTTACTAGTTTTACTCGTTTTACTCGTATTACTCGTTTTACTCGTTTTACTCGTTTTACTCGTTTTACTCGTTTTACACGTTTTACTCGTTTTACTCGTTTTACCCGTTTTACTCGTTTTACTCGCTTTACTCGTTTTACTCGTTTTACTCGTTTTACTCGTTTTACTCGTTTTACTCGTTTTACTCGTTTTACTAGTTTTACTCGTTTTACTCGTATTACTCGTTTTACTCGTTTTACTCGTTTTACTCGTTTTACTCGTTTTACTCGTTTTACTCGTTTTACTCGTTTTACTCGTTTTACTCGTTTTACTAGTTTTACTCGTTTTACTCGTTTTACTCGTTTTACTCGTTTTACTCGTTTTACTCGTTTTACTCGTTTTACTCGTTTTACTCGTTTTACTCGTTTTACTCGTTTTACTCGTTTTACTCGTTTTACTAGTTTTACTAGTTTTACCCGTTTTACTCGTTTTACTCGCTTTACTCGTTTTACTCGTTTTACTCGTTTTACTCGTTTTACTAGTTTTACTAGTTTTACTCGTTTTACTCGTATTACTCGTTTTACTCGTTTTACTCGTTTTACTAGTTTTACTAGTTTTACTCGTTTTACTCGTATTACTCGTTTTACTCGTTTTACTCGTTTTACTCGTTTTACTCGTTTTACACGTTTTACTCGTTTTACTCGTTTTACCCGTTTTACTCGTTTTACTCGCTTTACTCGTTTTACTCGTTTTACTCGTTTTACTCGTTTTACTCGTTTTACTCGTTTTACCCGTTTTACTCGTTTTACTCGCTTTACTCGTTTTACCCGTTTTACTCGTTTTACTCGTTTTACTCGTTTTACTCGTTTTACTCGTTTTACTCGTTTTACTCGTTTTACCCGTTTTACTCGTTTTACTCGCTTTACTCGTTTTACTCGTTTTACTCGTTATACTAGTTTTACTAGTTTTACTCGTTTTACTCGTTTTACTCGTTTTACTCGTTTTACTCGTTTTACTCGTTTTACTCGTATTACTCGTTTTACTCGTTTTACTCGTTTTACTCGTTTTACTCGTTTTACTCGTTTTACTCGCTTTACTCGTTTTACTCGTTTTACTCGTTTTACTAGTTTTACTCGTTTTACTCGTGTTACTCGTTTTACTCGTTTTACTCGTTTTACTCGTTTTACTCGTTTTACTCGTTTTACTAGTTTTACTAGTTTTACTCGTTTTACTCGTCTTACTCGTTTTACTCGTTTTACTCGTTTTACTCGTTTTACTCGTTTTACTCGTTTTACTCGTTTTACTCGTATTACTCGTATTACTCGTTTTACTCGTTTTACTCGTTTTACTCGTTTTACTCGTTTTACTCGTTTTACTAGTTTTACTAGTTTTACTCGTTTTACTCGTTTTACTCGTTTTACTCGTTTTACTCGTTTTACTCGTTTTACTCGTTTTACTCGTTTTACTCGTTTTACTCGTTTTACTCGTTTTACTAGTTTTACTAGTTTTACTAGTTTTACTCGTTTTACTCGTTTTACTCGTTTTACTCGTTTTACTCGTTTTACTCGTTTTACTCGTTTTACTCGTTTTACTCGTTTTACTCGTTTTACTCGTTTTACTCGTTTTACTCGTTTTACTCGTTTTACTCGTTTTACTCGTTTTACTCGTTTTGCTCGTTTTACTCGTTTTACTCGTTTTACTCGTTTTACTCGTTTTACTCGTTTTACTCGTTTTACTCGTTTTACTCGTTTTACTCGTTTTACTCGTTTCACTCGTTTTACTAGTTTTGCTCGTTTTACTCGTTTTACTCGTTTTACTCGTTTTACTCGTTTTACTCGTTTTACTCGTTTTACTCGTTTTACTAGTTTTACTCGTTTTACTCGTATTACTCGTTTTACTCGTTTTACTCGTTTTACTCGTTTTACTCGTTTTACTCGTTTTACTCGTTTTACTCGTTTTACTCGTTTTACTCGTTTTACCCGTTTTACTCGTTTTACTCGTTTTACTCGTTTTACTCGTTTTACTCGTTTTACTAGTTTTACTCGTTTTACTCGTTTTACTCGTTTTACTCGTTTTACTCGTTTTACTCGTTTTACTCGTTTTACTCGTTTTACTCGTTTTACTCGTTTTACTCGTTTTACTCGTTTTACTCGTTTTACCCGTTTTACTCGTTTTACTCGTTTTACTCGCTTTACTCGTTTTACCTGTTTTACTCGTTTTACTCGTTTTACTCGTTTTACTCGTTTTACTCGTTTTACTCGTTTTACTCGTTTTACTCGTTTTACTCGTTTTACTCGTTTTACTCGTTTTACTCGTTTTACTCGTTTTACTCGTTTTACTCGTTTTACTCGTTTTACTCGTTTTACTCGTTTTACTCGTTTTACTCGTTTTACTCGTTTTACTCGTATTACTCGTATTACTCGTTTTACTCGTTTTACTCGTTTTACTCGTTTTACTCGTTTTACTCGTTTTACTAGTTTTACTAGTTTTACTCGTTTTACTCGTTTTACTCGTTTTACTCGTTTTACTCGTTTTACTCGTTTTACTCGTTTTACTCGTTTTACTCGTTTTACTCGTTTTACTCGTTTTACTAGTTTTACTAGTTTTACTAGTTTTACTCGTTTTACTCGTTTTACTCGTTTTACTCGTTTTACTCGTTTTACTCGTTTTACTCGTTTTACTCGTTTTACTCGTTTTACTCGTTTTACTCGTTTTACTCGTTTTACTCGTTTTACTCGTTTTACTCGTTTTACTCGTTTTGCTCGTTTTACTCGTTTTACTCGTTTTACTCGTTTTACTCGTTTTACTCGTTTTACTCGTTTTACTCGTTTTACTCGTTTTACTCGTTTTACTCGTTTCACTCGTTTTACTAGTTTTGCTCGTTTTACTCGTTTTACTCGTTTTACTCGTTTTACTCGTTTTACTCGTTTTACTCGTTTTACTCGTTTTACTCGTTTTACTAGTTTTACTCGTTTTACTCGTATTACTCGTTTTACTCGTTTTACTCGTTTTACTCGTTTTACTCGTTTTACTCGTTTTACTCGTTTTACTCGTTTTACTCGTTTTACTCGTTTTACTCGTTTTACCCGTTTTACTCGTTTTACTCGTTTTACTCGTTTTACTCGTTTTACTCGTTTTACTAGTTTTACTCGTTTTACTCGTTTTACTCGTTTTACTCGTTTTACTCGTTTTACTCGTTTTACTCGTTTTACTCGTTTTACTCGTTTTACTCGTTTTACTCGTTTTACTCGTTTTACTCGCTTTACTCGTTTTACCTGTTTTACTCGTTTTACTCGTTTTACTCGTTTTACTCGTTTTACTCGTTTTACTCGTTTTACTCGTTTTACTCGTTTTACTCGTTTTACTCGTTTTACTCGTTTTACTCGTTTTACTCGTTTTACTCGTTTTACTCGTTTTACTCGTTTTACTCGTTTTACTCGTTTTATTCGTTTTACTCGTTTTACTCGTTTTACTCGTTTTACTCGTTTTACTCGTTTTACTCGTTTTACTCGCTTTACTCGTTTTACTCGTTTTACTCGTTTTACCCGTTTTACTCGTTTTACTCGCTTTACTCGTTTTACTCGTTTTACTCGTTTTACTCGTTTTACTACTTTTACTAGTTTTACTCGTTTTACTCGTTTTACTCGTTTTACTCGTTTTACTCGTATTACTCGTTTTACTCGTTTTACTCGTTTTACTCGTTTTACTCGTTTTACTCGTTTTACTCGTTTTACTCGTTTTACTCGTTTTACTCGTTTTACTCGTTTTACTCGTTTTACTAGTTTTACTAGTTTTACTCGTTTTACTCGTATTACTCGTTTTACTCGTTTTACTCGTTTTACTCGTTTTACTAGTTTTACTAGTTTTACTCGTTTTACTCGTATTACTCGTTTTACTCGTTTTACTCGTTTTACTCGTTTTACCCGTTTTACTCGTTTTACTCGTTTTACTCGTTTTACTCGTTTTACTCGTTTTACCCGTTTTACCCGTTTTACACGTTTTACTCGTTTTACCCGTTTTACACGTTTTACTCGTTTTACTCGTTTTACTCGTTTTACTCGTTTTACTCGTTTTACTCGTTTTACTCGTTTTACCCGTTTTACTCGTTTTACTCGCTTTACTCGTTTTACTCGTTTTACTCGTTTTACTCGTTTTACTCGTTATACTAGTTTTACTAGTTTTACTCGTTTTACTCGTTTTACTCGTTTTACTCGTTTTACTCGTTTTACTCGTTTTACTCGTATTACTCGTTTTACTCGTTTTACTCGTTTTACTCGTTTTACTCGTTTTACTCGTTTTACTCGTTTTACTCGATTTACTCGTTTTACTCGTTTTACTCGTTTTACTCGCTTTACTCGTTTTACTCGTTTTACTCGTTTTACTGGTTTTACTAGTTTTACTCGTTTTACTAGTTTTACTCGTTTTACTAGTTTTACCCGTTTTACTCGTTTTACTCGTTTTACTCGTTTTACTCGTTTTACTCGTTTTACTCGTTTTACTCGTTTTACTCGTTTTACTAGTTTTACTCGTTTTACTCGTCTTACTCGTTTTACTCGTTTTACTCGTTTTACTCGTTTTACTCGCTTTACTCGTTTTACTCGTTTTACTCGTTTTACTCGTATTACTCGTTTTACTCGTTTTACTCGTTTTACTCGTTTTACTCGTTTTACTCGTTTTACTCGTTTTACTCGTTTTACTCGTTTTACTCGTTTTACTCGTTTTACTCGTTTTACTCGTTTTACTCGTTTTACTCGTTTACTAGTTTTACTAGTTTTACTCGTTTTACTCGTTTTACTCGTTTTACTCGTTTTACTCGTTTTACACGTTTTACTCGTTTTACTCGTTTTACTCGTTTTACTCGTTTTACTCGTTTTACTCGTTTTACTCGTTTTGCTCGTTTTCCTCGTTTTGCTCGTTTTACTCGTTTTACTCGTTTTGCTCGTTTTACTCGTTTTACTCGTTTTACTAGTTTTACTCGTTTTACTCGTATTACTCGTATTACTCGTTTTACTCGTTTTACTCGTTTTACTCGTTTTACTAGTTTTACTCGTTTTACTCGTTTTACTCGTTTTACTCGTTTTACTCGTTTTACTCGTTTTACTAGTTTTACTAGTTTTACTAGTTTTACTAGTTTTACTCGTTTTACTCGTTTTACTCGTTTTACTCGTTTTACTCGTTTTACTCGTTTTACTCGTTTTACTCGTTTTACTCGTTTTACTCGTTTTACTCGTTTTACTCGTTTTACTCGTTTTACTCGTTTTACTCGTTTTACTCGTTTTACTCGTTTTACTCGTTTTACTCGTTTTACTCGTTTTACTCGTTTACTCGTTTTACTCGTTTTGCTCGTTTTGCTCGTTTTACTCGTTTTACTCGTTTTACTCGTTTTACTCGTTTTACTCGTTTTACTCGTTTTACTCGTTTTACTCGTTTACTCGTTTTACTCGTTTCACTCGTTTTACTAGTTTTGCTCGTTTTACTCGTTTTACTCGTTTTACTCGTTTTACTCGTTTTACTCGTTTTACTCGTTTTACTCGTTTTACTCGTTTTACTCGTTTTACTCGTTTTACTCGTTTTACTCGTTTTACTCGTTTTACTCGTTTTACTCGTTTCACTCGTTTTACTAGTTTTGCTCGTTTTACTCGTTTTACTCGTTTTACTCGTTTTACTCGTTTTACTCGTTTTACTCGTTTTACTCGTTTTACTCGTTTTACTAGTTTTACTCGTTTTACTCGTATTACTCGTTTTACTCGTTTTACTCGTTTTACTCGTTTTACTCGTTTTACTCGTTTTACTCGTTTTACTCGTTTTACTCGTTTTACTCGTTTTACCCGTTTTACTCGTTTTACTCGTTTTACTCGTTTTACTCGTTTTACTAGTTTACTCGTTTTACTCGTTTTACTCGTTTTACTCGTTTTACTCGTTTTACTCGTTTTACTCGTTTTACTCGTTTTACTCGTTTACTCGTTTACTCGTTTTACTCGTTTTACTCGTTTTACTCGTTTTACTCGTTTTACTCGTTTTTACTCGTTTTACTCGTTTTACTCGTTTTACTCGTTTTACTCGTTTTACTCGTTTTACTCGTTTTACTCGTTTTACTCGTATTACTCGTTTTACTCGTTTTACTCGTTTTACTCGTTTTACTCGTTTTACTCGTTTTACTCGTTTTACTCGTTTTGCTCGTTTTACTCGTTTTACTCGTTTTACTCGTTTTACCCGTTTTACTCGTTTTACTCGTTTTACTCGTTTTACTCGTTTTACTCGTTTTACTCGTTTTACTCGTTTTACCCGTTTTACCCGTTTTACACGTTTTACTCGTTTTACCCGTTTTACACGTTTTACTCGTTTTACTCGTTTTACTCGTTTTACTCGTTTTACTCGTTTTACCCGTTTTACTCGTTTTACTCGCTTTACTCGTTTTACTCGTTTTACTCGTTTTACTCGTTATACTAGTTTTACTAGTTTTACTCGTTTTACTCGTTTTACTCGTTTTACTCGTTTTACTCGTTTTACTCGTTTTACTCGTTTTACTCGTTTTACTCGTTTTACTCGTTTTACTCGTTTTACTCGATTTACTCGTTTTACTCGTTTACTCGTTTTACTCGTTTTACTCGCTTTACTCGTTTTACTCGTTTTACTGGTTTTACTAGTTTTACTCGTTTTACTAGTTTTACTCGTTTTACTAGTTTTACCCGTTTTACTCGTTTTACTCGTTTTACTCGTTTTACTCGTTTTACTCGTTTTACCCGTTTTACTCGTTTTACTCGCTTTACTCGTTTTACTCGTTTTACTCGTTTTACTAGTTTTACTCGTTTTACTCGTATTACTCGTTTTACTCGTTTTACTCGTTTTACTCGTTTTACTCGTTTTACTCGTTTTACTCGTTTTACTCGTTTTACTCGTTTTACTCGTTTTACTCGTTTTACTCGTTTTACTCGTTTTACTCGTTTTACTCTTTTACTCGTTTTACTCGTTTTACTCGTTTTACTCGTTTTACTCGTTTTACTCGTTTTACTCGTTTACTCGTTTTACTCGTTTTACTCGTTTTACTCGTTTTACTCGTTTTACTCGTTTTACTCGTTTTACTCGTTTTACTCGTTTTACTCGTTTTACTCGTTTTACTCGTTTTACTCGTTTTACTCGTTTTACTCGTTTTACTCGTTTTACTCGTTTTACTCGTTTTACTCGTTTTACTCGTTTTACCCGTTTTACTCGTTTTACTCGTTTTACTCGTTTTACTCGTTTTACTCGTTTTACTCGTTTTACTCGTTTTACTCGTTTTACCCGTTTTACTCGTTTTACTCGCTTTACTCGTTTTACTCGTTTTACTCGTTTTACTCGTTTTACTACTTTTACTCGTTTTACTCGTTTTACCCGTTTTACTCGTTTTACTCGCTTTACTCGTTTTACTCGTTTTACTCGTTTTACTCGTTATACTAGTTTTACTAGTTTTACTCGTTTTACTCGTTTTACTCGTTTTACTCGTTTTACTCGTTTTACTCGATTTACTCGTATTACTCGTTTTACTCGTTTTACTCGTTTTACTCGTTTTACTCGTTTTACTCGTTTTACTCGTTTTACTCGTTTTACTCGTTTTACTCGTTTTACTCGTTTTACTGGTTTTACTAGTTTTACTCGTTTTACTAGTTTTACTCGTTTTACTCGTTTTACTAGTTTTACCCGTTTTACTCGTTTTACTCGTTTTACTCGTTTTACTCGTTTTACTCGTTTTACCCGTTTTACTCGTTTTACTCGCTTTACTCGTTTTACTCGTTTTACTCGTTTTACTCGTTTTACTCGTTTTACTCGTTTTACTAGTTTTACTCGCTTTACTCGCTTTACTCGTTTTACCTGTTTTACTCGTTTTACTCGTTTTACTCGTTTTACACGTTATACTCGTTTTACTCGTTTTACTCGTTTCACCCGTTTTACTCGTTTTACTCGCTTTACTCGTTTTACTCGTTTTACTCGTTTTACTCGTTTTACTACTTTTACTAGTTTTACTCGTTTTACTCGTTTTACTCGTTTTACTCGTTTTACTCGTTTTACTCGTTTTACTCGTTTTACTCGTTTTACTCGTTTTACTCGTTTTACTCGTATTACTCGTTTTACTCGTTTTACTCGTTTTACTCGTTTTACTCGTTTTACTCGTTTTACTCGTTTTACTCGTTTTACTCGTTTTACCCGTTTTACTCGTTTTACTCGTTTTACTCGTTTTACTCGTTTTACTCGTTTTACCCGTTTTACCCGTTTTACACGTTTTACTCGTTTTACCCGTTTTACACGTTTTACTCGTTTTACTCGTTTTACTCGTTTTACTCGTTTTACTCGTTTTACTCGTTTTACTCGTTTACTCGTTTTACTCGTTTTACTCGTTTTACTCGTATTACTCGTTTTACTCGTTTTACTCGTTTTACTCGTTTTACTCGTTTTACTCGTTTTACTCGATTTACTCGTTTTACTCGTTTTACTCGTTTTACTCGCTTTACTCGTTTTACTCGTTTTACTGGTTTTACTAGTTTTACTCGTTTTACTAGTTTTACTCGTTTTACTAGTTTTACCCGTTTTACTCGTTTTACTCGTTTTACTCGTTTTACCCGTTTTACTCGTTTTACTCGCTTTACTCGTTTTACTCGTTTTACTCGTTTTACTCGTTATACTAGTTTTACTCGTTTTACTCGTTTTACTCGTTTTACTCGTTTTACTCGTTTTACTCGTTTTACTCGTTTTACTCGTATTACTCGTTTTACTCGTTTTACTCGTTTTACTCGTTTTACTCGTTTTACTCGTTTTACTCGATTTACTCGTTTTACTCGTTTTACTCGTTTTACTCGCTTTACTCGTTTTACTCGTTTTACTCGTTTTACTAGTTTTACTCGTTTTACTCGTTTTACTAGTTTTACCCGTTTTACTCGTTTTACTCGTTTTACTCGTTTTACTCGTTTTACTCGTTTTACCCGTTTTACTCGTTTTACTCGCTTTACTCGTTTTACTCGTTTTACTCGTTTTACTCGTTTTACTAGTTTTACTCGCTTTACTCGTTTTACTCGTTTTACTCGTTTTACTCGTTTTACTCGTTTTACTCGTTTTACCCGTTTTACTCGTTTTACTCGTTTTACTCGTTTTACTCGTTTTACCCGTTTTACTCGTTTTACTCGCTTTACTCGTTTTACCCGTTTTACTCGTTTTACTCGTTTTACTCGTTTTACTCGTTTTACTCGTTTTACTCGTTTTACTCGTTTTACCCGTTTTACTCGTTTTACTCGCTTTACTCGTTTTACTCGTTTTACTCGTTATACTAGTTTTACTCGTTTTACTCGTTTTACTCGTTTTACTCGTTTTACTCGTTTTACTCGTTTTACTCGTATTACTCGTTTTACTCGTTTTACTCGTTTTACTCGTTTTACTCGTTTTACTCGTTTTACTCGTTTTTACTCGTTTTACTCGTTTTACTCGTTTTACTCGTTTTACTCGTTTTACTCGTTTTACTCGTTTTACTCGTTTTACTCGTTTTACTCGTTTTACTCGTTTTACTCGTTTTACTCGTTTTACTCGTTTTACTCGTTTTACTGGTTTTACTAGTTTTACTCGTTTTACTAGTTTTACTCGTTTTACTCGTTTTACTAGTTTTACCCGTTTTACTCGTTTTACTCGTTTTACTCGTTTTACTCGTTTTACTCGTTTTACTCGCTTTACTCGTTTTACTCGTTTTACTCGTTTTACTAGTTTTACTCGTTTTACTCGTATTACTCGTTTTACTCGTTTTACTCGTTTTACTCGTTTTACTCGTTTTACTCGTTTTACTCGTATTACTCGTTTTACTCGTTTTACTCGTTTTACTAGTTTTACTAGTTTTACTCGTTTTACTCGTATTACTCGTTTTACTCGTTTTACTCGTTTTACTCGTTTTACTCGTTTTACTCGTTTTACTCGTTTTACCCGTTTTACTCGTTTTACTCGTTTTACTCGTTTTACTCGTTTTACTCGTTTTACCCGTTTTACTCGTTTTACTCGCTTTACTCGTTTTACCCGTTTTACACGTTTTACTCGTTTTACTCGTTTTACTCGTTTTACTCGTTTTACTCGTTTTACTCGTTTTACTCGTTTTACTCGTTTTACTCGTTTTACTCGTTTTACTCGTTTTACTCGTTTTACTCGTATTACTCCGTTTTACTCGTTTTACTCGTTTTACTCGTTTTACTCGTTTTACTCGTTTTACTCGTTTTACTCGTTTTACTCGTTTTACTCGTTTTACTCGTTTTACTCGTTTTACCCGTTTTACCCGTTTTACTCGTTTTACTCGCTTTACTCGTTTTACCCGTTTTACTCGTTTTACTCGTTTTACTCGTTTTACCCGTTTTACTCGTTTTACTCGCTTTACTCGTTTTACTCGTTTTACTCGTTTTACTCGTTTTACTCGTTTTACTAGTTTTACTAGTTTTACTCGTTTTACTCGTTTTACTCGTTTTACTCGTTTTACTCGTTTTACCCGTTTTACTCGTTTTACTCGCTTTACTCGTTTTACTCGTTTTACTCGTTTTACTCGTTTTACTAGTTTTACTCGTTTTACTCGTTTTACTCGTTTTACTCGTTTTACTCGTTTTACTCGTTTTACTCGTATTACTCGTTTTACTCGTTTTACTCCGTTTTACTCGATTTACTCGTTTTACTCGTTTTACTCGTTTTACTCGCTTTACTCGTTTTACTCGTTTTACTGGTTTTACTAGTTTTACTAGTTTTACTAGTTTTACTCGTTTTACTAGTTTTACCCGTTTTACTCGTTTTACTCGTTTTACTCGTTTTACTCGTTTTACTCGTTTTACTCGTTTTACCCGTTTTACTCGTTTTACTCGCTTTACTCGTTTTACTCGTTTTACTCGTTTTACTCGTTTTACTCGTTTTACTCGTTTTACTCGTTTTACTCGTTTTACTCGTTTTACTAGTTTTACTCGTTTTACTCGTTTTACTAGTTTTACCCGTTTTACTCGTTTTACTCGTTTTACTCGTTTTACTCGTTTTACTCGTTTTACCCGTTTTACTCGTTTTACTCGCTTTACTCGTTTTACTCGTTTTACTCGTTTTACTCGTTTTACTAGTTTTACTCGCTTTACTCGTTTTACTCGTTTTACTCGTTTTACTCGTTTTACTCGTTTTACTCGTTTTACCCGTTTTACTCGTTTTACTCGTTTTACTCGTTTTACTCGTTTTACTCGTTTTACCCGTTTTACTCGTTTTACTCGCTTTACTCGTTTTACCCGTTTTACTCGTTTTACTCGTTTTACTCGTTTTACTCGTTTTACTCGTTTTACTCGTTTTACTCGTTTTACCCGTTTTACTCGTTTTACTCGCTTTACTCGTTTTACTCGTTTTACTCGTTATACTAGTTTTACTAGTTTTACTCGTTTTACTCGTTTTACTCGTTTTACTCGTTTTACTCGTTTTACTCGTATTACTCGTTTTACTCGTTTTACTCGTTTTACTCGTTTTACTCGTTTTACTCGTTTTACTCGTTTTACTCGTTTTACTCGTTTTACTCGTTTTACTCGTTTTACTCGTTTTACTCGTTTTACTCGTTTTACTCGTTTTACTGGTTTTACTAGTTTTACTCGTTTTACTAGTTTTACTCGTTTTACTCGTTTTACTAGTTTTACCCGTTTTACTCGTTTTACTCGTTTTACTCGTTTTACTCGTTTTACTCGTTTTACTCGTTTTACTCGCTTTACTCGTTTTACTCGTTTTACTCGTTTTACTAGTTTTACTCGTTTTACTCGTATTACTCGTTTTACTCGTTTTACTCGTTTTACTCGTTTTACTCGTTTTACTCGTTTTACTAGTTTTACTAGTTTTACTCGTTTTACTCGTCTTACTCGTTTTACTCGTTTTACTCGTTTTACTCGTTTTACTCGTTTTACTCGTTTTACTCGTTTTACTCGTTTTACTCGTTTTACTCGTTTTACTCGTTTTACTCGTTTTACTCGTTTTACTCGTTTTACTCGTTTTACTCGTTTTACTCGTTTTACTCGTTTTACTCGTTTTACTCGTTTTACTCGTTTTACTCGTTTTACTCGTTTTACTCGTTTTACTCGTTTTACTCGTTTTACTCGTTTTACTCGTTTTACTCGTTTTGCTCGTTTTACTCGTTTTACTCGTTTTACTCGTTTTACTCGTTTTACTCGTTTTACTCGTTTTACTCGTTTTACTCGTTTTACTCGTTTTACTCGTTTCACTCGTTTTACTAGTTTTGCTCGTTTTACTCGTTTTACTCGTTTTACTCGTTTTACTCGTTTTACTCGTTTTACTCGTTTTACTAGTTTTACTCGTTTTACTCGTATTACTCGTTTTACTCGTTTTACTCGTTTTACTCGTTTTACTCGTTTTACTCGTTTTACTCGTTTTACTCGTTTTACTCGTTTTACTCGTTTTACTCGTTTTACTCGTTTTACTCGTTTTACCCGTTTTACTCGTTTTACTCGTTTTACTCGTTTTACTCGTTTTACTAGTTTTACTCGTTTTACTCGTTTTACTCGTTTTACTCGTTTTACTCGTTTTACTCGTTTTACTCGTTTTACTCGTTTTACTCGTTTTACTCGTTTTACTCGTTTTACCCGTTTTACTCGTTTTACTCGTTTTACTCGCTTTACTCGTTTTACCTGTTTTACTCGTTTTACTCGTTTTACTCGTTTTACTCGTTTTACTCGTTTTACTCGTTTTACTCGTTTTACTCGTTTTACTCGTTTTACTCGTTTTACTCGTTTTACTCGTTTTACTCGTTTTACTCGTTTTACTCGTTTTACTCGTTTTACTCGTTTTACTCGTTTTACTCGTTTTACTCGTTTTACTCGCTTTACTCGTTTTACTCGTTTTACTCGTTTTACCCGTTTTACTCGTTTTACTCGCTTTACTCGTTTTACTCGTTTTACTCGTTTTACTCGTTTTACTCGTTTTACTACTTTTACTAGTTTTACTCGTTTTACTCGTTTTACTCGTTTTACTCGTATTACTCGTTTTACTCGTTTTACTCGTTTTACTCGTTTTACTCGTTTTACTCGTTTTACTCGTTTTACTCGTTTTACTCGTTTTACTCGTTTTACTCGTTTTACTCGTTTTACTAGTTTTACTAGTTTTACTCGTTTTACTCGTATTACTCGTTTTACTCGTTTTACTCGTTTTACTCGTTTTACTAGTTTTACTAGTTTTACTCGTTTTACTCGTATTACTCGACTCGTTTTACTCGTTTTACCCGTTTTACTCGTTTTACTCGTTTTACTCGTTTTACTCGTTTTACTCGTTTTACCCGTTTTACCCGTTTTACACGTTTTACTCGTTTTACCCGTTTTACACGTTTTACTCGTTTTACTCGTTTTACTCGTTTTACTCGTTTTACTCGTTTTACTCGTTTTACTCGTTTTACCCGTTTTACTCGTTTTACTCGCTTTACTCGTTTTACTCGTTTTACTCGTTTTACTCGTTTTACTCGTTATACTAGTTTTACTAGTTTTACTCGTTTTACTCGTTTTACTCGTTTTACTCGTTTTACTCGTTTTACTCGTTTTACTCGTATTACTCGTTTTACTCGTTTTACTCGTTTTACTCGTTTTACTCGTTTTACTCGTTTTACTCGTTTTACTCGATTTACTCGTTTTACTCGTTTTACTCGTTTTACTCGCTTTACTCGTTTTACTCGTTTTACTCGTTTTACTGGTTTTACTAGTTTTACTCGTTTTACTAGTTTTACTCGTTTTACTAGTTTTACCCGTTTTACTCGTTTTACTCGTTTTACTCGTTTTACTCGTTTTACTCGTTTTACTCGTTTTACTCGTTTTACTCGTTTTACTAGTTTTACTCGTTTTACTCGTCTTACTCGTTTTACTCGTTTTACTCGTTTTACTCGTTTTACTCGCTTTACTCGTTTTACTCGTTTTACTCGTTTTACTCGTATTACTCGTTTTACTCGTTTTACTCGTTTTACTCGTTTTACTCGTTTTACTCGTTTTACTCGTTTTACTCGTTTTACTCGTTTTACTAGTTTTACTCGTTTTACTCGTATTACTCGTATTACTCGTTTTACTCGTTTTACTCGTTTTACTCGTTTTACTAGTTTTACTCGTTTTACTCGTTTTACTCGTTTTACTCGTTTTACTCGTTTTACTCGTTTTACTAGTTTTACTAGTTTTACTAGTTTTACTAGTTTTACTCGTTTTACTCGTTTTACTCGTTTTACTCGTTTTACTCGTTTTACTCGTTTTACTCGTTTTACTCGTTTTACTCGTTTTACTCGTTTTACTCGTTTTACTCGTTTTACTCGTTTTACTCGTTTTACTCGTTTTACTCGTTTTACTCGTTTTACTCGTTTTACTCGTTTTACTCGTTTTACTCGTTTTACTCGTTTTACTCGTTTTACTCGTTTTACTCGTTTTACTCGTTTTACTGGTTTTACTAGTTTTACTCGTTTTACTAGTTTTACTCGTTTTACTCGTTTTACTAGTTTTACCCGTTTTACTCGTTTTACTCGTTTTACTCGTTTTACTCGTTTACTCGTTTTACCCGTTTTACTCGTTTTACTCGCTTTACTCGTTTTACTCGTTTTACTCGTTTTACTCGTTTTACTCGTTTTACTCGTTTTACTAGTTTTACTCGCTTTACTCGCTTTACTCGTTTTACCTGTTTTACTCGTTTTACTCGTTTTACTCGTTTTACACGTTTTACTCGTTTTACTCGTTTTACTCGTTTCACCCGTTTTACTCGTTTTACTCGCTTTACTCGTTTTACTCGTTTTACTCGTTTTACTCGTTTTACTACTTTTACTAGTTTTACTCGTTTTACTCGTTTTACTCGTTTTACTCGTTTTACTCGTTTTACTCGTTTTACTCGTTTTACTCGTTTTACTCGTTTTACTCGTTTTACTCGTATTACTCGTTTTACTCGTTTTACTCGTTTTACTCGTTTTACTCGTTTTACTCGTTTTACTCGTTTTACTCGTTTTACTCGTTTTACCCGTTTTACTCGTTTTACTCGTTTTACTCGTTTTACTCGTTTTACTCGTTTTACCCGTTTTACCCGTTTTACCCGTTTTACACGTTTTACTCGTTTTACCCGTTTTACACGTTTTACTCGTTTTACTCGTTTTACTCGTTTTACTCGTTTTACTCGTTTTACCCGTTTTACTCGTTTTACTCGTTTTACTCGTTATACTAGTTTTACTAGTTTTACTCGTTTTACTCGTTTTACTCGTTTTACTCGTTTTACTCGTTTTACTCGTTTTACTCGTTTTACTCGTTTTACTCGTATTACTCGTTTTACTCGTTTTACTCGTTTTACTCGTTTTACTCGTTTTACTCGTTTTACTCGATTTACTCGTTTTACTCGTTTTACTCGTTTTACTCGCTTTACTCGTTTTACTCGTTTTACTGGTTTTACTAGTTTTACTCGTTTTACTAGTTTTACTCGTTTACTAGTTTTACCCGTTTTACTCGTTTTACTCGTTTTACTCGTTTTACTCGTTTTACCCGTTTTACTCGTTTACTCGTTTTACTACTTTTACTCGTTTTACTCGTTTTACCCGTTTTACTCGTTTTACTCGCTTTACTCGTTTTACTCGTTTTACTCGTTTTACTCGTTTTACTCGTTATACTAGTTTTACTAGTTTTACTCGTTTTACTCGTTTTACTCGTTTTACTCGTTTTACTCGTTTTACTCGATTTACTCGTATTACTCGTTTTACTCGTTTTACTCGTTTTACTCGTTTTACTCGTTTTACTCGTTTTACTCGTTTTACTCGTTTTACTCGTTTTACTCGTTTTACTCGTTTTACTCGTTTTACTCGTTTTACTGGTTTTACTAGTTTTACTCGTTTTACTAGTTTTACTCGTTTTACTCGTTTTACTAGTTTTACCCGTTTTACTCGTTTTACTCGTTTTACTCGTTTTACTCGTTTTACTCGTTTTACCCGTTTTACTCGTTTTACTCGCTTTACTCGTTTTACTCGTTTTACTCGTTTTACTCGTTTTACTCGTTATACTAGTTTTACTAGTTTTACTCGTTTTACTCGTTTTACTCGTTTTACTCGTTTTACTCGTTTTACTCGATTTACTCGTATTACTCGTTTTACTCGTTTTACTCGTTTTACTCGTTTTACTCGTTTTACTCGTTTTACTCGTTTTACTCGTTTTACTCGTTTTACTCGTTTTACTCGTTTTACTAGTTTTACTCGCTTTACTCGCTTTACTCGTTTTACCTGTTTTACTCGTTTTACTCGTTTTACTCGTTTTACACGTTTTACTCGTTTTACTCGTTTTACTCGTTTCACCCGTTTTACTCGTTTTACTCGCTTTACTCGTTTTACTCGTTTTACTCGTTTTACTCGTTTTACTACTTTTACTAGTTTTACTCGTTTTACTCGTTTTACTCGTTTTACTCGTTTTACTCGTTTTACTCGTTTTACTCGTTTTACTCGTTTTACTCGTTTTACTCGTTTTACTCGTCGTTTTACTCGTATTACTCGTTTTACTCGTTTTACTCGTTTTACTCGTTTTACTCGTTTTACTCGTTTTACTCGTTTTACTCGTTTTACTCGTTTTACTCGTTTTACCCGTTTTACTCGTTTTACTCGTTTTACTCGTTTTACTCGTTTTACTCGTTTTACCCGTTTTACCCGTTTTACACGTTTTACTCGTTTTACCCGTTTTACACGTTTTACTCGATTTACTCGTTTTACTCGTTTTACTCGTTTTACCCGTTTTACTCGTTTTACTCGCTTTACTCGTTTTACTCGTTTTACTCGTTTTACTCGTTATACTAGTTTTACTAGTTTTACTCGTTTTACTCGTTTTACTCGTTTTACTCGTTTTACTCGTTTTACTCGTTTTACTCGTTTTACTCGTTTTACTCGTTTTACTCGTTTTACTCGTTTTACTCGTTTTACTCGTTTTACTCGTTTTACTCGTTTTACTCGTTTTACTCGTTTTACTCGTATTACTCGTTTTACTCGTTTTACTCGTTTTACTCGTTTTACTCGTTTTACTCGTTTTACTCGTTTTACTCGTTTTACTCGTTTTACCCGTTTTACTCGTTTTACTCGTTTTACTCGTTTTACTCGTTTTACTCGTTTTACCCGTTTTACCCGTTTTACACGTTTTACTCGTTTTACCCGTTTTACACGTTTTACTCGTTTTACTCGTTTTACTCGTTTTACTCGTTTTACTCGTTTTACCCGTTTTACTCGTTTTACTCGCTTTACTCGTTTTACTCGTTTTACTCGTTTTACTCGTTATACTAGTTTTACTAGTTTTACTCGTTTTACTCGTTTTACTCGTTTTACTCGTTTTACTCGTTTTACTCGTTTTACTCGTTTTACTCGTATTACTCGTTTTACTCGTTTTACTCGTTTTACTCGTTTTACTCGTTTTACTCGTTTTACTCGTTTTACTCGATTTACTCGTTTTACTCGTTTTACTCGTTTTACTCGCTTTACTCGTTTTACTCGTTTTACTGGTTTTACTAGTTTTACTCGTTTTACTAGTTTTACTCGTTTTACTAGTTTTACCCGTTTTACTCGTTTTACTCGTTTTACTCGTTTTACTCGTTTTACTCGTTTTACCCGTTTTACTCGTTTTACTCGCTTTACTCGTTTTACTCGTTTTACTCGTTTTACTAGTTTTACTCGTTTTACTCGTATTACTCGTTTTACTCGTTTTACTCGTTTTACTCGTTTTACTCGTTTTACTCGTTTTACTCGTTTTACTCGTTTTACTCGTTTTACTCGTTTTACTCGTTTTACTCGTTTTACTCGTTTTACTCGTTTTACTCGTTTTACTCGTTTTACTCGTTTTACTCGTTTTACTCGTTTTACTCGTTTTACTCGTTTTACTCGTTTTACTCGTTTTACCCGTTTTACTCGTTTTACTCGTTTTACTCGTTTTACTCGTTTTACTCGTTTTACTCGTTTTACCCGTTTTACTCGTTTTACTCGCTTTACTCGTTTTACTCGTTTTACTCGTTTTACTCGTTTTACTACTTTTACTCGTTTTACTCGTTTTACCCGTTTTACTCGTTTTACTCGCTTTACTCGTTTTACTCGTTTTACTCGTTTTACTCGTTATACTAGTTTTACTAGTTTTACTCGTTTTACTCGTTTTACTCGTTTTACTCGTTTTACTCGTTTTACTCGATTTACTCGTATTACTCGTTTTACTCGTTTTACTCGTTTTACTCGTTTTACTCGTTTTACTCGTTTTACTCGTTTTACTCGTTTTACTCGTTTTACTCGTTTCACTCGTTTTACTCGTTTTACTCGTTTTACTCGTTTTACTGGTTTTACTAGTTTTACTCGTTTTACTAGTTTTACTCGTTTTACTCGTTTTACTAGTTTTACCCGTTTTACTCGTTTTACTCGTTTTACTCGTTTTACTCGTTTTACTCGTTTTACCCGTTTTACTCGTTTTACTCGCTTTACTCGTTTTACTCGTTTTACTCGTTTTACTCGTTTTACTCGTTTTACTCGTTTTACTAGTTTTACTCGCTTTACTCGCTTTACTCGTTTTACCTGTTTTACTCGTTTTACTCGTTTTACTCGTTTTACACGTTTTACTCGTTTTACTCGTTTTACTCGTTTCACCCGTTTTACTCGTTTTACTCGCTTTACTCGTTTTACTCGTTTTACTCGTTTTACTCGTTTTACTACTTTTACTAGTTTTACTCGTTTTACTCGTTTTACTCGTTTTACTCGTTTTACTCGTTTTACTCGTTTTACTCGTTTTACTCGTTTTACTCGTTTTACTCGTTTTACTCGTATTACTCGTTTTACTCGTTTTACTCGTTTTACTCGTTTTACTCGTTTTACTCGTTTTACTCGTTTTACTCGTTTTACTCGTTTTACCCGTTTTACTCGTTTTACTCGTTTTACTCGTTTTACTCGTTTTACTCGTTTTACTCGTTTTACTCGTTTTACCCGTTTTACCCGTTTTACACGTTTTACTCGTTTTACCCGTTTTACACGTTTTACTCGTTTTACTCGTTTTACTCGTTTTACTCGTTTTACTCGTTTTACTCGTTTTACCCGTTTTACTCGTTTTACTCGCTTTACTCGTTTTACTCGTTTTACTCGTTTTACTCGTTATACTAGTTTTACTAGTTTTACTCGTTTTACTCGTTTTACTCGTTTTACTCGTTTTACTCGTTTTACTCGTTTTACTCGTATTACTCGTTTTACTCGTTTTACTCGTTTTACTCGTTTTACTCGTTTTACTCGTTTTACTCGATTTACTCGTTTTACTCGTTTTACTCGTTTTACTCGCTTTACTCGTTTTACTCGTTTTACTGGTTTTACTAGTTTTACTCGTTTTACTAGTTTTACTCGTTTTACTAGTTTTACCCGTTTTACTCGTTTTACTCGTTTTACTCGTTTTACTCGTTTTACTCGTTTTACCCGTTTTACTCGTTTTACTCGCTTTACTCGTTTTACTCGTTTTACTCGTTTTACTAGTTTTACTCGTTTTACTCGTTTTACTCGTTTTACTCGTTTTACTCGTTTTACTCGTTTTACTCGTTTTACTCGTTTTACTCGTTTTACTCGTTTTACTCGTTTTACTCGTTTTACTCGTTTTACCCGTTTTACTCGTTTTACCCGTTTTACTCGTTTTACTCGTTTTACTCGTTTTACTCGTTTTACCCGTTTTACTCGTTTTACTCGCTTTACTCGCTTTACTCGTTTTACTCGTTTTACTCGTTTTACTCGTTTTACTACTTTTACTCGTTTTACTCGTTTTACCCGTTTTACTCGTTTTACTCGCTTTACTCGTTTTACTCGTTTTACTCGTTTTACTCGTTATACTAGTTTTACTAGTTTTACTCGTTTTACTCGTTTTACTCGTTTTACTCGTTTTACTCGTTTTACTCGATTTACTCGTATTACTCGTTTTACTCGTTTTACTCGTTTTACTCGTTTTACTCGTTTTACTCGTTTTACTCGTTTTACTCGTTTTACTCGTTTTACTCGTTTTACTCGTTTTACTCGTTTTACTCGTTTTACTCGTTTTACTAGTTTTACTCGTTTTACTAGTTTTACTCGTTTTACTCGTTTTACTAGTTTTACCCGTTTTACTCGTTTTACTCGTTTTACTCGTTTTACTCGTTTTA
>NW_027486319.1:0-23962 GCF_050908995.1 Andrena cerasifolii
CTCGTTTTACTCGTTTTACTCGTATTACTCGTTTTACTCGTTTTACGCGGTTTACTCGTTTTACTCGTATTACTCGTTTCACTCGTTTCACTCGTTTCACTCGTTTCACTCGTTTTACTCGTTTTACTCGTTTTACTCGTTTTACTCGTTTTACTCGTTTTACTCGTTTTACTCGTTTTACTCGTTTTACTCGTTTTACTCGTTTTACTCGTTTTACTCGTTTTACTCGTTTTACTCGTTTCACTCGTTTTACTGGTTTTACTAATTTTACTCGTTTTACTCGTTTTACTCGTTTTACTCGTTTTACTCGTTTTACTCGTTTAACTCGTTTTACTCGTTTTACTCGTTTTACTCGTTTTACTCGTTTTACTCGTTTAACTCGTTTTACTCGTTTCACTCGCTTCACTCGTTTTACTCGTTTCACTCGTTTTACTCGTTTCACTCGTTTCACTCGTTTCACTCGTTTCACTCGTTTTACTCGTTTTACTCGTTTTACTCGTTTTACTCGTTTTACTCGTTTTACTCGTTTTACTCGTTTTACTCGTTTTACTCGTTTTACTCGTTTTACTAGTTTTACTCGTTTTACTAGTTTTACTAGTTTTACTAGTTTTACTAGTTTTACTAGTTTTACTAGTTTTACTCGTTTTACTCGTTTTACTCGTATTACTCGTTTTACTCGTTTTACGCGGTTTACTCGTTTTACTAGTTTTGCTCGTTTTACTCGTTTTGCTCGTTTTACTCGTTTTACTCGTTTTACTCGTTTTACTCGTTTTACTCGTTTTACTCGTTTCACTCGTTTCACTCGTTTCACTCGTTTTACTCGTTTTACTCGTTTTACTCGTTTTACTCGTTTTACTCGTTTTACTCGTTTTACTCGTTTTACTCGTTTTACTAGTTTTACTCGTTTTACTAGTTTTACTAGTTTTACTAGTTTTACTAGTTTTACTCGTTTTACTCGTTTTACTCGTTTTACTCGTTTTACTCGTTTTACTCGTTTTACTCGTTTTACTCGTTTTACTCGTTTTACTCGTTTTACTCGTTTTACTGGTTTTACTAATTTTACTCGTTTTACTCGTTTTACTCGTTTTACTCGTTTTACTCGTTTTACTCGTTTTACTCGTTTTACTCGTTTAACTCGTTTTACTCGTTTCACTCGTTTTACTCGTTTCACTCGTTTTACTCGTTTTACTCGTTTTACTCGTTTTACTCGTTTTACTCGTTTTACTCGTTTTACTCGTTTTACTCGTTTTACTCGTTTTACTCGTTTTACTCGTTTAACTCGTTTTACTCGTTTCACTCGCTTCACTCGTTTTACTCGTTTCACTCGTTTTACTCGTTTCACTCGTTTTACTCGTTTTACTCGTTTTACTCGTTGTACTCGTTTTACTCGTTTTACTCGTTTTACTCGTTTTACTCGTTTTACTCGTTTTACTCGTTTTACTCGTTTTACTCGTTTTACTCGTTTTACTCGTTTCACTCGTTTTACTCGTTTTACTCGTTTTACTCGTTTTACTCGTTTTACTCGTTTTACTCGTTTTACTCGTTTAACTCGTTTTACTCGTTTCACTCGTTTCACTCGTTTTACTCGTTTCACTCGTTTTACTCGTTTTACTCGTTTTACTCGTTTTACTCGTTTTACTCGTTTTACTCGTTTTACTCGTTTAACTCGTTTTACTCGCTTCACTCGTTTTACTCGTTTCACTCGTTTTACTCGTTTCACTCGTTTCACTCGTTTTACTCGTTTTACTCGTTTTACTCGTTTTACTCGTTTTACTCGTTTTACTCGTTTTACTCGTTTTACTCGTTTTACTCGTTTTACTCGTTTTACTCGTTTTACTCGTTTTACTCGTATTACTCGTTTTACTCGTTTTACGCGGTTTACTCGTTTTACTCGTATTACTCGTTTTACTCGTTTCACTCGTTTTACTCGTTGTACTCGTTTTACTCGTTTTACTCGTTTTACTAGTTTTGCTCGTTTTACTCGTTTTACTCGTTTTGCTCGTTTTACTCGTTTTACTCGTTTTTCTCGTTTTACTCGTTTAACTCGTTTTACTCGTTTCACTCGCTTCACTCGTTTTACTCGTTTCACTCGTTTTACTCGTTTCACTCGTTTCACTCGTTTTACTCGTTTTACTCGTTTTACTCGTTTTACTCGTTTTACTCGTTTTACTCGTTTTACTCGTTTTACTCGTTTTACTCGTTTTACTCGTTTTACTCGTTTTACTCGTTTTACTCGTTTTACTCGTTTTACTCGTTTTACTCGTATTACTCGTTTTACTCGTTTTACGCGGTTTACTCGTTTTACTCGTATTACTCGTTTTACTCGTTTCACTCGTTTTACTCGTTGTACTCGTTTTACTCGTTTTACTCGTTTTACTCGTTTTACTCGTTTTACTCGTTTTACTCGTTTTACTCGTTTTACTCGTTTTACTCGTATTACTCGTTTTACTCGTTTTACTCGTTTTACTCGTTTAACTCGTTTTACTCGTTTCACTCGTTTCACTCGTTTAACTCGTTTTACTCGTTTCACTCGTTTCACTCGTTTCACTCGTTTTACTCGTTTCACTCGTTTTACTCGTTTCACTCGTTTTACTCGTTTTACTCGTTTTACTCGTTTTACTCGTTTTACTCGTTTTACTCGTTTTACTCGTTTTACTCGTTTAACTCGTTTTACTCGTTTCACTCGCTTCACTCGTTTTACTCGTTTCACTCGTTACACTCGTTTTACTCGTTTTACTCGTTTTACTCGTTTTACTCGTTTTACTCGTTTTACTCGTTTTACTAGTTTTACTAGTTTTACTAGTTTTACTAGTTTTACTAGTTTTACTCGTTTTACTCGTTTTACTCGTATTACTCGTTTTACTCGTTTTACGCGGTTTACTCGTTTTACTAGTTTTGCTCGTTTTACTCGTTTTGCTCGTTTTACTCGTTTTACTCGTTTTACTCGTTTTACTCGTTTTACTCGTTTTACTCGTTTTACTCGTTTTACTAGTTTTACTCGTTTTACTAGTTTTACTCGCTTCACTCGTTTTACTCGTTTCACTCGTTTCACTCGTTTTACTCGTTTTACTCGTTTTACTCGTTTTACTCGTTTTACTCGTTTTACTCGTTTTACTCGTTTTACTCGTTTTACTCGTTTTACTCGTTTTACTCGTTTTACTCGTTTTACTCGTTTTACTCGTTTTACTCGTTTCACTCGTTTTACTGGTTTTACTAATTTTACTCGTTTTACTCGTTTTACTCGTTTTACTCGTTTTACTCGTTTTACTCGTTTTACTCGATTTACTCGTTTTACTCGTTTTACTCGTTTTACTCGTTTTACTCGTTTTACTCGTTTTACTCGTTTTACTCGTTTTACTCGTTTTACTCGATTTACTCGTTTTACTCGTTTTACTCGTTTTACTCGTTTTACTCGTTTTACTCGTATTACTCGTTTTACTCGTTTTACGCGGTTTACTCGTTTTACTCGTATTACTCGTTTTACTCGTTTCACTCGTTTCACTCGTTTTACTCGTTTTACTCGTTTTACTCGTTTTACTCGTTTTACTCGTTTTACTCGTTTTACTCGTTTTACTCGTTTTACTCGTTTTACTCGTTTTACTCGTTTTACTCGTTTTACTCGTTTTACTCGTTTTACTCGTTTTACTCGTTTTACTCGTTTTACTCGTTTTACTCGTTTTACTCGTTTTACTCGTTTTACTCGTTTTACTCGTTTTACTCGTTTTACTCGTTTTACTCGTTTTACTCGTTTTACTCGTTTTACTCGTTTTACTCGTTTTACTCGTTTTACTCGTTTTACTCGTTTCACTCGTTTCACTCGTTTCACTCGTTTCACTCGTTTCACTCGTTTCACTCGTTTTACTCGTTTTACTCGTTTTACTAGTTTTACTCGTTTTACTAGTTTTACTAGTTTTACTAGTTTTACTAGTTTTACTAGTTTTACTAGTTTTACTAGTTTTACTAGTTTTACTAGTTTTACTCGTTTTACTCGTTTTACTCGTTTCACTCGTTTTACTCGTTTTACTCGTTTTACTCGTTTTACTCGTTTTACTCGTTTAACTCGTTTTACTCGTTTCACTCGTTTCACTCGTTTTACTCGTTTCACTCGTTTTACTCGTTTCACTCGTTTTACTCGTTTTACTCGTTTTACTCGTTTTACTCGTTTTACTCGTTTTACTCGTTTTACTCGTTTTACTCGTTTCACTCGCTTCACTCGTTTTACTCGTTTCACTCGTTTTACTCGTTTCACTCGTTTTACTCGTTTTACTCGTTTTACTCGTTTTACTCGTTGTACTCGTTTTACTCGTTTTACTCGTTTTACTAGTTTTGCTCGTTTTACTCGTTTTGCTCGTTTTACTCGTTTTACTCGTTTTACTCGTTTTACTCGTTTAACTCGTTTTACTCGTTTCACTCGCTTCACTCGTTTTACTCGTTTCACTCGTTTTACTCGTTTCACTCGTTTCACTCGTTTTACTCGTTTTACTCGTTTTACTCGTTTTACTCGTTTTACTCGTTTTACTCGTTTTACTCGTTTTACTCGTTTTACTCGTTTTACTCGTTTTACTCGTTTTACTCGTTTTACTCGTTTCACTCGTTTTACTGGTTTTACTAATTTTACTCGTTTTACTCGTTTTACTCGTTTTACTCGTTTTACTCGTTTTACTCGTTTTACTCGATTTACTCGTTTTACTCGTTTTACTCGTTTTACTCGTTTTACTCGTTTTACTCGTTTTACTCGTTTTACTCGTTTTACTCGTTTTACTCGTTTTACTCGTTTTACTCGTTTTACTCGTATTACTCGTTTTACTCGTTTTACGCGGTTTACTCGTTTTACTCGTATTACTCGTTTTACTCGTTTTACTCGATTTACTCGGTTCACTCGTTTCACTCGTTTTACTCGTTTTACTCGTTTTACTCGTTTTACTCGTTTTACTCGTTTTACTCGTTTTACTCGATTTACTCGTTTTACTCGTTTCACTCGTTTCACTCGTTTTACTCGTTTCACTCGTTTTACTCGTTTTACTAGTTTTACTAGTTTTACTCGTTTTACTCGTTTGACTCGTTTTACTCGTTTAACTCGTTTTACTCGTTTTACTCGTTTTACTCGTTTTACTCGTTTTACTCGTTTTACTCGTATTACTCGTTTTACTCGTTTTACGCGGTTTACTCGTTTTACTCGTATTACTCGTTTTACTCGTTTCACTCGTTTCACTCGTTTCACTCGTTTTACTCGTTTTACTCGTTTTACTCGTTTAACTCGTTTTACTCGTTTCACTCGCTTCACTCGTTTTACTCGTTTCACTCGTTTTACTCGTTTCACTCGTTTCACTCGTTTTACTCGTTTCACTCGTTTTACTCGTTTTACTCGTTTTACTCGTTTTACTCGTTTTACTCGTTTTACTCGTTTTACTCGTTTTACTCGTTTTACTCGTTTTACTCGTTTTACTCGTTTTACTCGTTTTACTCGTTTTACTCGTTTTACTCGTTTTACTCGTTTCACTCGTTTTACTGGTTTTACTAATTTTACTCGTTTTACTCGTTTTACTCGTTTTACTCGATTTACTCGGTTCACTCGTTTCACTCGTTTCACTCGTTTCACTCGTTTTACTCGTTTTACTCGTTTTACTCGTTTTACTCGTTTTACTCGTTTTACTCGTTTTACTCGTTTTACTCGTTTTACTCGTTTCACTCGTTTTACTGGTTTTACTAATTTTACTCGTTTTACTCGTTTTACTCGTTTTACTCGTTTTACTCGTTTTACTCGATTTACTCGTTTTACTCGTTTTACTCGTTTTACTCGTTTTACTCGTTTTACTCGTTTTACTCGTTTTACTCGTTTTACTCGTTTTACTCGTTTTACTCGTTTTACTCGTTTTACTCGTTTTACTCGTTTTACTCGTATTACTCGTTTTACTCGTTTTACGCGGTTTACTCGTTTTACTCGTATTACTCGTTTTACTCGTTTTACTCGATTTACTCGGTTCACTCGTTTCACTCGTTTTACTCGTTTTACTCGTTTTACTCGTTTTACTCGTTTTACTCGTTTTACTCGTTTTACTCGTTTTACTCGATTTACTCGTTTTACTCGTTTCACTCGTTTCACTCGTTTTACTCGTTTCACTCGTTTTACTCGTTTTACTAGTTTTACTAGTTTTACTCGTTTTACTCGTTTTACTCGTTTTACTCGTTTAACTCGTTTTACTCGTTTTACTCGTTTTACTCGTTTTACTCGTTTTACTCGTTTTACTCGTATTACTCGTTTTACTCGTTTTACGCGGTTTACTCGTTTTACTCGTATTACTCGTTTTACTCGTTTCACTCGTTTCACTCGTTTCACTCGTTTTACTCGTTTTACTCGTTTTACTCGTTTAACTCGTTTTACTCGTTTCACTCGCTTCACTCGTTTTACTCGTTTCACTCGTTTTACTCGTTTCACTCGTTTCACTCGTTTTACTCGTTTTACTCGTTTTACTCGTTTTACTCGTTTTACTCGTTTTACTCGTTTTACTCGTTTTACTCGTTTTACTCGTTTTACTCGTTTTACTCGTTTTACTCGTTTTACTCGTTTTACTCGTTTTTACTCGTTTCACTCGTTTCACTCGTTTTACTCGTTTTACTCGTTTTACTCGTTTTACTCGTTTTACTCGTTTTACTCGTTTTACTCGTTTTACTCGTTTAACTCGTTTTACTCGTTTCACTCGCTTCACTCGTTTTACTCGTTTCACTCGTTTCACTCGTTTTACTCGTTTCACTCGTTTCACTCGTTTTACTCGTTTTACTCGTTTTACTCGTTTTACTCGTTTTACTCGTTTTACTCGTTTTACTCGTTTTACTCGTTTTACTCGTTTTACTCGTTTTACTCGTTTTTACTCGTATTACTCGTTTTACTCGTTTTACGCGGTTTACTCGTTTTACTCGTATTACTCGTTTTACTCGTTTCACTCGTTTCACTCGTTTTACTCGTTTTACTCGTTTTACTCGTTTTACTCGTTTTACTCGTTTTACTCGTTTTACTCGTTTTACTCGTTTTACTCGTTTTACTCGTTTTACTCGTTTTACTCGTTTTACTCGTTTTACTCGTTTTACTCGTTTTACTCGTTTTACTCGTTTTACTCGTTTTACTCGTTTTACTCGTTTTACTCGTTTTACTCGTTTTACTCGTTTTACTCGTTTTACTCGTTTTACTCGTTTTACTCGTTTTACTCGTTTCACTCGTTTCACTCGTTTCACTCGTTTCACTCGTTTCACTCGTTTCACTCGTTTTACTCGTTTTACTCGTTTTACTCGTTTTACTAGTTTTACTCGTTTTACTAGTTTTACTAGTTTTACTAGTTTTACTAGTTTTACTAGTTTTACTAGTTTTACTAGTTTTACTCGTTTTACTCGTTTTACTCGTTTCACTCGTTTTACTCGTTTTACTCGTTTTACTCGTTTTACTCGTTTTACTCGTTTAACTCGTTTTACTCGTTTCACTCGTTTCACTCGTTTTACTCGTTTCACTCGTTTTACTCGTTTCACTCGTTTTACTCGTTTTACTCGTTTTACTCGTTTTACTCGTTTTACTCGTTTTACTCGTTTTACTCGTTTCACTCGCTTCACTCGTTTTACTCGTTTCACTCGTTTTACTCGTTTCACTCGTTTTACTCGTTTTACTCGTTTTACTCGTTTTACTCGTTGTACTCGTTTTACTCGTTTTACTCGTTTTACTAGTTTTGCTCGTTTTACTCGTTTTGCTCGTTTTACTCGTTTTACTCGTTTTACTCGTTTTACTCGTTTAACTCGTTTTACTCGTTTCACTCGCTTCACTCGTTTTACTCGTTTCACTCGTTTTACTCGTTTCACTCGTTTCACTCGTTTTACTCGTTTTACTCGTTTTACTCGTTTTACTCGTTTTACTCGTTTTACTCGTTTTACTCGTTTTACTCGTTTTACTCGTTTTACTCGTTTTACTCGTTTTACTCGTTTTACTCGTTTCACTCGTTTTACTGGTTTTACTAATTTTACTCGTTTTACTCGTTTTACTCGTTTTACTCGTTTTACTCGTTTTACTCGTTTTACTCGATTTACTCGTTTTACTCGTTTTACTCGTTTTACTCGTTTTACTCGTTTTACTCGTTTTACTCGTTTTACTCGTTTTACTCGTTTTACTCGTTTTACTCGTTTTACTCGTTTTACTCGTATTACTCGTTTTACTCGTTTTACGCGGTTTACTCGTTTTACTCGTATTACTCGTTTTACTCGTTTTACTCGATTTACTCGGTTCACTCGTTTCACTCGTTTTACTCGTTTTACTCGTTTTACTCGTTTTACTCGTTTTACTCGTTTTACTCGTTTTACTCGATTTACTCGTTTTACTCGTTTCACTCGTTTCACTCGTTTTACTCGTTTCACTCGTTTTACTCGTTTTACTAGTTTTACTAGTTTTACTCGTTTTACTCGTTTGACTCGTTTTACTCGTTTAACTCGTTTTACTCGTTTTACTCGTTTTACTCGTTTTACTCGTTTTACTCGTTTTACTCGTATTACTCGTTTTACTCGTTTTACGCGGTTTACTCGTTTTACTCGTATTACTCGTTTTACTCGTTTCACTCGTTTCACTCGTTTCACTCGTTTTACTCGTTTTACTCGTTTTACTCGTTTAACTCGTTTTACTCGTTTCACTCGCTTCACTCGTTTTACTCGTTTCACTCGTTTTACTCGTTTCACTCGTTTCACTCGTTTTACTCGTTTCACTCGTTTTACTCGTTTTACTCGTTTTACTCGTTTTACTCGTTTTACTCGTTTTACTCGTTTTACTCGTTTTACTCGTTTTACTCGTTTTACTCGTTTTACTCGTTTTACTCGTTTTACTCGTTTTACTCGTTTCACTCGTTTTACTGGTTTTACTAATTTTACTCGTTTTACTCGTTTTACTCGTTTTACTCGATTTACTCGGTTCACTCGTTTCACTCGTTTCACTCGTTTCACTCGTTTTACTCGTTTTACTCGTTTTACTCGTTTTACTCGTTTTACTCGTTTTACTCGTTTTACTCGTTTTACTCGTTTTACTCGTTTCACTCGTTTTACTGGTTTTACTAATTTTACTCGTTTTACTCGTTTTACTCGTTTTACTCGTTTTACTCGTTTTACTCGATTTACTCGTTTTACTCGTTTTACTCGTTTTACTCGTTTTACTCGTTTTACTCGTTTTACTCGTTTTACTCGTTTTACTCGTTTTACTCGTTTTACTCGTTTTACTCGTTTTACTCGTTTTACTCGTTTTACTCGTATTACTCGTTTTACTCGTTTTACGCGGTTTACTCGTTTTACTCGTATTACTCGTTTTACTCGTTTTACTCGATTTACTCGGTTCACTCGTTTCACTCGTTTTACTCGTTTTACTCGTTTTACTCGTTTTACTCGTTTTACTCGTTTTACTCGTTTTACTCGTTTTACTCGATTTACTCGTTTTACTCGTTTCACTCGTTTCACTCGTTTTACTCGTTTCACTCGTTTTACTCGTTTTACTAGTTTTACTAGTTTTACTCGTTTTACTCGTTTTACTCGTTTAACTCGTTTTACTCGTTTTACTCGTTTTACTCGTTTTACTCGTTTTACTCGTTTTACTCGTATTACTCGTTTTACTCGTTTTACGCGGTTTACTCGTTTTACTCGTATTACTCGTTTTACTCGTTTCACTCGTTTCACTCGTTTCACTCGTTTTACTCGTTTTACTCGTTTTACTCGTTTAACTCGTTTTACTCGTTTCACTCGCTTCACTCGTTTTACTCGTTTCACTCGTTTTACTCGTTTCACTCGTTTCACTCGTTTTACTCGTTTTACTCGTTTTACTCGTTTTACTCGTTTTACTCGTTTTACTCGTTTTACTCGTTTTACTCGTTTTACTCGTTTTACTCGTTTTACTCGTTTTACTCGTTTTACTCGTTTTACTCGTTTCACTCGTTTCACTCGTTTTACCTCGTTTTACTCGTTTTACTCGTTTTACTCGTTTTACTCGTTTTACTCGTTTTACTCGTTTAACTCGTTTTACTCGTTTCACTCGCTTCACTCGTTTTACTCGTTTCACTCGTTTCACTCGTTTTACTCGTTTCACTCGTTTCACTCGTTTTACTCGTTTTACTCGTTTTACTCGTTGTACTCGTTTTACTCGTTTTACTCGTTTTACTAGTTTTGCTCGTTTTACTCGTTTTGCTCGTTTTACTCGTTTTACTCGTTTTACTCGTTTTACTCGTTTCACTCGTTTTACTCGTTTTACTCGTTTTACTCGTATTACTCGTTTTACTCGTTTCACTCGTTTCACTCGTTTTACTCGTTTTACTCGTTTTACTCGTTTTACTCGTTTTACTCGTTTTACTCGTTTTACTCGTTTTACTCGTTTTACTCGTTTTACTCGTATTACTCGTTTTACTCGTTTTACTCGTTTTACTCGTTTTACTCGTTTTACTCGTTTTACTCGTTTTACTCGTTTTACTCGTTTTACTCGTTTTACTCGTTTTACTCGTTTTACTCGTTTCACTCGTTTTACTCGTTTTACTGGTTTTACTCGTATTACTCGTTTTACTCGTATTACTCGTTTTACTCGTTTTACGCGGTTTACTCGTTTTACTCGTATTACTCGTTTTACTCGTTTCACTCGTTTCACTCGTTTCACTCGTTTTACTCGTTTTACTCGTTTTACTCGTTTTACTCGTTTTACCTCGTTTTACTCGTTTTACTCGTTTTACTCGTTTTACTCGATTTACTCGTTTTACTCGATTTACTCGGTTCACTCGTTTCACTCGTTTCACTCGTTTCACTCGTTTCACTCGTTTCACTCGTTTCACTCGTTTCACTCGTTTCACTCGTTTCACTCGTTTCACTCGTTTCACTCGTTTCACTCGTTTCACTCGTTTCACTCGTTTTACTCGTTTTACTCGTTTTACTCGTTTTACTCGTTTTACTCGTTTTACTCGTTTTACTCGTTTTACTCGTTTTACTCGTTTCACTCGTTTCACTCGTTTCACTCGTTTCACTCGTTTCACTCGTTTCACTCGTTTCACTCGTTTTACTCGTTTTACTCGTTTTACTAGTTTTACTCGTTTTACTAGTTTTACTAGTTTTACTAGTTTTACTAGTTTTACTAGTTTTACTAGTTTTACTCGTTTTACTCGTTTTACTCGTTTCACTCGTTTCACTCGTTTTACTCGTTTTATTCGTTTTACTCGTTTTACTCGTTTTACTCGTTTTACTCGTTTTACTCGTTTCACTCGTTTCACTCGTTTTACTCGTTTTACTCGTTTTACTCGTTTTACTCGTTTTACTCGTTTTACTCGTTTTACTCGTTTTACTCGTTTTACTCGTTTTACTCGTATTACTCGTTTTACTCGTTTTACGCGGTTTACTCGTTTTACTCGTATTACTCGTTTCACTCGTTTCACTCGTTTCACTCGTTTCACTCGTTTTACTCGTTTTACTCGTTTTACTCGTTTTACTCGTTTTACTCGTTTTACTCGTTTTACTCGTTTTACTCGTTTTACTCGTTTTACTCGTTTCACTCGTTTTACTGGTTTTACTAATTTTACTCGTTTTACTCGTTTTACTCGTTTTACTCGATTTACTCGTTTTACTCGTTTAACTCGTTTTACTCGTTTTACTCGTTTTACTCGTTTTACTCGTTTTACTCGTTTAACTCGTTTTACTCGTTTAACTCGTTTTACTCGTTTCACTCGCTTCACTCGTTTTACTCGTTTCACTCGTTTTACTCGTTTCACTCGTTTCACTCGTTTCACTCGTTTCACTCGTTTTACTCGTTTTACTCGTTTTACTCGTTTTACTCGTTTTACTCGTTTTACTCGTTTTACTCGTTTTACTAGTTTTACTCGTTTTACTAGTTTTACTAGTTTTACTAGTTTTACTAGTTTTACTAGTTTTACTAGTTTTACTAGTTTTACTCGTTTTACTCGTTTTACTCGTATTACTCGTTTTACTCGTTTTACGCGGTTTACTCGTTTTACTAGTTTTGCTCGTTTTACTCGTTTTGCTCGTTTTACTCGTTTTACTCGTTTTACTCGTTTTACTCGTTTTACTCGTTTTACTCGTTTCACTCGTTTCACTCGTTTCACTCGTTTTACTCGTTTTACTCGTTTTACTCGTTTTACTCGTTTTACTCGTTTTACTCGTTTTACTCGTTTTACTAGTTTTACTCGTTTTACTAGTTTTACTAGTTTTACTAGTTTTACTAGTTTTACTCGTTTTACTCGTTTTACTCGTTTTACTCGTTTTACTCGTTTTACTCGTTTTACTCGTTTTACTCGTTTTACTCGTTTTACTCGTTTTACTCGTTTTACTCGTTTTACTCGTTTTACTGGTTTTACTAATTTTACTCGTTTTACTCGTTTTACTCGTTTTACTCGTTTTACTCGTTTTACTCGTTTTACTCGTTTTACTCGTTTTACTCGTTTAACTCGTTTTACTCGTTTCACTCGTTTTACTCGTTTCACTCGTTTTACTCGTTTTACTCGTTTTACTCGTTTTACTCGTTTTACTCGTTTTACTCGTTTTACTCGTTTTACTCGTTTTACTCGTTTTACTCGTTTTACTCGTTTAACTCGTTTTACTCGTTTCACTCGCTTCACTCGTTTTACTCGTTTCACTCGTTTTACTCGTTTCACTCGTTTTACTCGTTTCACTCGTTTTACTCGTTGTACTCGTTTTACTCGTTTTACTCGTTTTACTCGTTTTACTCGTTTTACTCGTTTTACTCGTTTTACTCGTTTTACTCGTTTTACTCGTTTTACTCGTTTTACTCGTTTTACTCGTTTTACTCGTTTTACTGGTTTTACTCGTTTTACTCGTTTTACTCGTTTTACTCGTTTTACTCGTTTTACTCGTTTTACTCGTTTTACTCGTTTTACTCGTTTAACTCGTTTTACTCGTTTCACTCGTTTCACTCGTTTTACTCGTTTCACTCGTTTTACTCGTTTTACTCGTTTTACTCGTTTTACTCGTTTTACTCGTTTTACTCGTTTTACTCGTTTTACTCGTTTAACTCGTTTTACTCGTTTCACTCGTTTTACTCGTTTTACTCGTTTACTCGTTTTACTCGTTTCACTCGTTTTACTCGTTTTACTCGTTTTACTCGTTTTACTCGTTTTACTCGTTTTACTCGTTTTACTCGTTTTACTCGTTTTACTCGTTTTACTCGTTTTACTCGTTTTACTCGTATTACTCGTTTTACTCGTTTTACGCGGTTTACTCGTTTTACTCGTATTACTCGTTTTACTCGTTTCACTCGTTTTACTCGTTGTACTCGTTTTACTCGTTTTACTCGTTTTACTAGTTTTGCTCGTTTTACTCGTTTTGCTCGTTTTACTCGTTTTACTCGTTTTTCTCGTTTTACTCGTTTAACTCGTTTTACTCGTTTCACTCGCTTCACTCGTTTTACTCGTTTCACTCGTTTTACTCGTTTTACTCGTTTCACTCGTTTTACTCGTTTTACTCGTTTTACTCGTTTTACTCGTATTACTCGTTTTACTCGTTTTACGCGGTTTACTCGTTTTACTCGTATTACTCGTTTTACTCGTTTCACTCGTTTCACTCGTTTCACTCGTTTCACTCGTTTCACTCGTTTCACTCGTTTTACTCGTTTTACTCGTTTTACTCGTTTTACTCGTTTTACTCGTTTTACTCGTTTTACTCGTTTTACTAGTTTTACTCGTTTTACTAGTTTTACTAGTTTTACTAGTTTTACTAGTTTTACTAGTTTTACTCGTTTTACTCGTTTTACTCGATTTACTCGGTTCACTCGTTTCACTCGTTTCACTCGTTTTACTCGTTTTATTCGTTTTACTCGTTTTACTCGTTTTACTCGTTTTACTCGTTTAACTCGTTTTACTCGTTTTACTCGTTGTACTCGTTTTACTCGTTTTACTAGTTTTGCTCGTTTTACTCGTTTTACTCGTTTTACTCGTTTTACTCGTTTTACTCGTTTTACTCGTTTTACTCGTTTTACTCGTTTCACTCGCTTCACTCGTTTTACTCGTTTCACTCGTTTTACTCGTTTCACTCGTTTCACTCGTTTCACTCGTTTTACTCGTTTTACTCGTTTTACTCGTATTACTCGTTTTACTCGTTTTACTCGTTTTACTCGTTTTACTCGTTTTACTCGTTTTACTCGTTTTACTCGTTTTACTCGTTTTACTCGTTTTACTCGTTTTACTCGTTTTACTCGTTTAACTCGTTTTACTCATTTCACTCGTTTTACTCGTTTCACTCGTTTTACTCGTTTCACTCGTTTTACTCGTTGTACTCGTTTTACTCGTTTTACTCGTTTTACTCGTTTTACTCGTTTTACTCGTTTTACTCGTTTTACTCGTTTTACTCGTTTAACTCGTTTTACTCGTTTCACTCGCTTCACTCGTTTTACTCGTTTCACTCGTTTTACTCGTTTCACTCGTTTTACTCGTTTTACCTCGTTTTACTCGTTGTACTCGTTTTACTCGTTTTACTCGTTTTACTCGTTTTACCTCGTTTTACTCGTTTTACTCGTTTTACTCGTTTTACTCGTTTCACTCGTTTTACTGTTTTACTCGTTTTACTCGTTTTACTCGTTTTACTCGTTTTACTCGTTTTACTCGTTTTACTCGTTTTACTCGTTTTACTCGTTTAACTCGTTTTACTCGTTTCACTCGTTTCACTCGTTTTACTCGTTTCACTCGTTTTACTCGTTTTACTCGTTTTACTCGTTTTACTCGTTTTACTCGTTTTACTCGTTTTACTCGTTTAACTCGTTTTACTCGCTTCACTCGTTTTACTCGTTTCACTCGTTTTACTCGTTTCACTCGTTTCACTCGTTTTACTCGTTTTACTCGTTTTACTCGTTTTACTCGTTTTACTCGTTTTACTCGTTTTACTCGTTTTACTCGTTTTACTCGTTTTACTCGTTTTACTCGTTTTACTCGTATTACTCGTTTTACTCGTTTTACGCGGTTTACTCGTTTTACTCGTATTACTCGTTTTACTCGTTTCACTCGTTTTACTCGTTGTACTCGTTTTACTCGTTTTACTCGTTTTACTAGTTTTGCTCGTTTTACTCGTTTTGCTCGTTTTACTCGTTTCACTCGTTTTACTCGTTTCACTCGTTTCACTCGTTTCACTCGTTTCACTCGTTTTACTCGTTTTACTCGTTTTACTCGTATTACTCGTTTTACTCGTTTTACGCGGTTTACTCGTTTTACTCGTATTACTCGTTTTACTCGTTTCACTCGTTCCACTCGTTTTACTCGTTTTACTCGTTTTACTCGTTTTACTCGTTTTACTCGTTTTACTCGTTTTACTCGTTTTACTCGTTTAACTCGTTTTACTCGTTTCACTCGCTTCACTCGTTTTACTCGTTTCACTCGTTTTACTCGTTTTACTCGTTTTACTCGTTTTACTCGTTTTACTCGTTTTACTCGTTTTACTCGTTTTACTCGTTTTACTCGTTTTACTCGTTTTACTCGTTTAACTCGTTTTACTCGTTTCACTCGCTTCACTCGTTTTACTCGTTTCACTCGTTTCACTCGTTTTACTCGTTTTACTCGTTTTACTCGTTGTACTCGTTTTACTCGTTGTACTCGTTTTACTAGTTTTGCTCGTTTTACTAGTTTTGCTCGTTTTACTCGTTTTGCTCGTTTTACTCGTTTTACTCGTTTTACTCGTTTCACTCGTTTTACTCGTTTTACTCGTTTTACTCGTATTACTCGTTTTACTCGTTTCACTCGTTTCACTCGTTTTACTCGTTTTACTCGTTTTACTCGTTTTACTCGTTTTACTCGTTTTACTCGTTTTACTCGTTTTACTCGTTTTACTCGTTTTACTCGTTTTACTCGTATTACTCGTTTTAATCGTATTACTCGTTTTACTCGTTTTACGCGGTTTACTCGTTTTACTCGTTTCACTCGTTTCACTCGTTTCACTCGTTTCACTCGTTTTACTCGTTTTACTCGTTTTACTCGTTTTACTCGTTTAACTCGTTTTACTCGTTTCACTCGCTTCACTCGTTTCACTCGTTTCACTCGTTTCACTCGTTTTACTCGTTTTACTCGTTTTACTCGTATTACTCGTTTTACTCGTTTTACGCGGTTTACTCGTTTTACTCGTATTACTCGTTTTACGCGGTTTACTCGTTTTACTCGTTTCACTCGTTTCACTCGTTTTACTCGTTTTACTCGTTTTACTCGTTTTACTCGTTTTACTCGTTTTACTCGTTTTACTCGTTTTACTCGTTTTACTCGTTTAACTCGTTTTACTCGTTTCACTCGCTTCACTCGTTTTACTCGTTTCACTCGTTTCACTCGTTTTACTCGTTTTACTCGTTTTACTCGTTGTACTCGTTTTACTCGTTGTACTCGTTTTACTAGTTTTGCTCGTTTTACTAGTTTTGCTCGTTTTACTCGTTTTGCTCGTTTTACTCGTTTTACTCGTTTTACTCGTTTTACTCGTTTCACTCGTTTTACTCGTTTTACTCGTTTTACTCGTATTACTCGTTTTACTCGTTTCACTCGTTTCACTCGTTTTACTCGTTTTACTCGTTTTACTCGTTTTACTCGTTTTACTCGTTTTACTCGTTTTACTCGTTTTACTCGTTTTACTCGTTTTACTCGTATTACTCGTTTTAATCGTATTACTCGTTTTACTCGTTTTACGCGGTTTACTCGTTTTACTCGTTTCACTCGTTTCACTCGTTTCACTCGTTTCACTCGTTTCACTCGTTTTACTCGTTTTACTCGTTTTACTCGTTTTACTCGTTTAACTCGTTTTACTCGTTTCACTCGCTTCACTCGTTTTACTCGTTTTACTCGTTTTACTCGTTTTACTCGTTTTACTCGTTTTACTCGTTTTACTCGTTTTACTCGTTTTACTCGTTTTACTCGTTTTACTCGTTTTACTCGTATTACTCGTTTTACTCGTTTTACTCGTTTTACTCGTTTTACTCGTTTTACTCGTTTTACTCGTTTTACTCGTTTTACTCGTTTTACTCGTTTTACTCGTTTTACTCGTTTCACTCGTTTTACTCGTTTTACTGGTTTTACTCGTATTACTCGTTTTACTCGTATTACTCGTTTTACTCGTTTTACGCGGTTTACTCGTTTTACTCGTATTACTCGTTTTACTCGTTTCACTCGTTTCACTCGTTTCACTCGTTTCACTCGTTTCACTCGTTTTACTCGTTTTACTCGTTTTACTCGTTTTACTCGTTTTACTTGTTTTACTCGTTTTACTCGTTTTACTCGTTTTACTCGTTTTACTCGTTTTACTCGTTTTACTCGTTTTACTCGTTTTACTCGTTTTACTCGTTTTACTCGTTTTACTCGATTTACTCGTTTTACTCGATTTACTCGTTTTACTCGATTTACTCGTTTCACTCGTTTCACTCGTTTTACTCGTTTTACTCGTTTTACTCGTTTTACTCGTTTTACTCGTTTTACTCGTTTTACTCGTTTTACTCGTTTTACTCGTTTTACTCGTTTTACTCGTTTCACTCGTTTCACTCGTTTCACTCGTTTCACTCGTTTCACTCGTTTCACTCGTTTTACTCGTTTTACTAGTTTTACTCGTTTTACTAGTTTTACTAGTTTTACTAGTTTTACTAGTTTTACTAGTTTTACTAGTTTTACTAGTTTTACTCGTTTTACTCGTTTTACTCGTTTCACTCGTTTCACTCGTTTCACTCGTTTCACTCGTTTTACTCGTTTTATTCGTTTTACTCGTTTTACTCGTTTTACTCGTTTCACTCGTTTCACTCGTTTCACTCGTTTCACTCGTTTCACTCGTTTCACTCGTTTCACTCGTTTTACTCGTTTTACTCGTTTTACTCGTTTTACTCGTTTTACTCGTTTTACTCGTTTTACTCGTTTTACTCGTATTACTCGTTTTACTCGTTTTACTCGTATTACTCGTTTTACTCGTTTTACGCGGTTTACTCGTTTTACTCGTATTACTCGTTTCACTCGTTTCACTCGTTTCACTCGTTTCACTCGTTTTACTCGTTTTACTCGTTTTACTCGTTTTACTCGTTTTACTCGTTTTACTCGTTTTACTCGTTTTACTCGTTTTACTCGTTTTACTCGTTTTACTCGTTTTACTCGTTTTACTCGTTTTACTCGTTTTACTCGTTTCACTCGTTTTACTGGTTTTACTAATTTTACTCGTTTTACTCGTTTTACTCGTTTTACTCGTTTTACTCGTTTTACTCGTTTAACTCGTTTTACTCGTTTTACTCGTTTTACTCGTTTTACTCGTTTTACTCGTTTAACTCGTTTTACTCGTTTCACTCGCTTCACTCGTTTTACTCGTTTCACTCGTTTCACTCGTTTCACTCGTTTCACTCGTTTTACTCGTTTTACTCGTTTTACTCGTTTTACTCGTTTTACTCGTTTTACTCGTTTTACTCGTTTTACTCGTTTTACTAGTTTTACTCGTTTTACTAGTTTTACTAGTTTTACTAGTTTTACTAGTTTTACTAGTTTTACTAGTTTTACTCGTTTTACTCGTTTTACTCGTATTACTCGTTTTACTCGTTTTACGCGGTTTACTCGTTTTACTAGTTTTGCTCGTTTTACTCGTTTTGCTCGTTTTACTCGTTTTACTCGTTTTACTCGTTTTACTCGTTTTACTCGTTTTACTCGTTTCACTCGTTTCACTCGTTTCACTCGTTTTACTCGTTTTACTCGTTTTACTCGTTTTACTCGTTTTACTCGTTTTACTCGTTTTACTCGTTTTACTCGTTTTACTCGTTTTACTCGTTTTACTAGTTTTACTAGTTTTACTAGTTTTACTAGTTTTACTAGTTTTACTCGTTTTACTCGTTTTACTCGTTTTACTCGTTTTACTCGTTTTACTCGTTTTACTCGTTTTACTCGTTTTACTCGTTTTACTCGTTTTACTCGTTTTACTCGTTTTACTCGTTTTACTCGTATTACTCGTTTTACTCGTTTCACTCGTTTTACTCGTTGTACTCGTTTTACTAGTTTTACTAGTTTTACTAGTTTTACTCGTTTTACTCGTTTTACTCGTTTCACTCGTTTCACTCGTTTTACTCGTTTTATTCGTTTTACTCGTTTTACTCGTTTTACTCGTTTCACTCGTTTCACTCGTTTCACTCGTTTCACTCGTTTCACTCGTTTCACTCGTTTCACTCGTTTCACTCGTTTCACTCGTTTTACTCGTTTTACTCGTTTTACTCGTTTTACCTCGTTTTACTCGTTTTACTCGTTTTACTCGTATTACTCGTTTTACTCGTTTTACTCGTATTACTCGTTTTACTCGTTTTACGCGGTTTACTCGTTTTACTCGTATTACTCGTTTCACTCGTTTCACTCGTTTCACTCGTTTCACTCGTTTTACTCGTTTTACTCGTTTTACTCGTTTTACTCGTTTTACTCGTTTTACTCGTTTTACTCGTTTTACTCGTTTTACTCGTTTTACTCGTTTTACTCGTTTTACTCGTTTTACTCGTTTCACTCGTTTTACTGGTTTTACTAATTTTACTCGTTTTACTCGTTTTACTCGTTTTACTCGTTTTACTCGTTTACTCGTTTTACTCGTTTCACTCGTTTTACTGGTTTTACTAATTTTACTCGTTTTACTCGTTTTACTCGTTTTACTCGTTTTACTCGTTTTACTCGTTTAACTCGTTTTACTCGTTTTACTCGTTTTACTCGTTTTACTCGTTTTACTCGTTTAACTCGTTTTACTCGTTTCACTCGCTTCACTCGTTTTACTCGTTTCACTCGTTTTACTCGTTTCACTCGTTTCACTCGTTTCACTCGTTTCACTCGTTTTACTCGTTTTACTCGTTTTACTCGTTTTACTCGTTTTACTCGTTTTACTCGTTTTACTCGTTTTACTCGTTTTACTCGTTTTACTCGTTTTACTAGTTTTACTCGTTTTACTAGTTTTACTAGTTTTACTAGTTTTACTAGTTTTACTAGTTTTACTAGTTTTACTAGTTTTACTAGTTTTACTCGTTTTACTCGTTTTACTCGTATTACTCGTTTTACTCGTTTTACGCGGTTTACTCGTTTTACTAGTTTTGCTCGTTTTACTCGTTTTGCTCGTTTTACTCGTTTTACTCGTTTTACTCGTTTTACTCGTTTTACTCGTTTTACTCGTTTCACTCGTTTCACTCGTTTCACTCGTTTTACTCGTTTTACTCGTTTTACTCGTTTTACTCGTTTTACTCGTTTTACTCGTTTTACTCGTTTTACTCGTTTTACTAGTTTTACTCGTTTTACTAGTTTTACTAGTTTTACTAGTTTTACTAGTTTTACTCGTTTTACTCGTTTTACTCGTTTTACTCGTTTTACTCGTTTTACTCGTTTTACTCGTTTTACTCGTTTTACTCGTTTTACTCGTTTTACTCGTTTTACTGGTTTTACTAATTTTACTCGTTTTACTCGTTTTACTCGTTTTACTCGTTTTACTCGTTTTACTCGTTTTACTCGTTTTACTCGTTTAACTCGTTTTACTCGTTTCACTCGTTTTACTCGTTTCACTCGTTTTACTCGTTTTACTCGTTTTACTCGTTTTACTCGTTTTACTCGTTTTACTCGTTTTACTCGTTTTACTCGTTTTACTCGTTTTACTCGTTTTACTCGTTTAACTCGTTTTACTCGTTTCACTCGCTTCACTCGTTTTACTCGTTTCACTCGTTTTACTCGTTTTACTCGTTTTACTCGTTTTACTCGTTTTACTCGTTTTACTCGTTTTACTCGTTTTACTCGTTTTACTCGTTTTACTCGTTTTACTCGTTTTACTCGTTTTACTCGTTTTACTCGTTTTACTCGTTTTACTCGTTTTACTCGTTTCACTCGTTTTACTCGTTTTACTCGTTTTACTCGTTTTACTCGTTTTACTCGTTTTACTCGTTTTACTCGTTTAACTCGTTTTACTCGTTTCACTCGTTTCACTCGTTTTACTCGTTTCACTCGTTTTACTCGTTTTACTCGTTTTACTCGTTTTACTCGTTTTACTCGTTTTACTCGTTTTACTCGTTTAACTCGTTTTACTCGCTTCACTCGTTTTACTCGTTTCACTCGTTTTACTCGTTTCACTCGTTTCACTCGTTTTACTCGTTTTACTCGTTTTACTCGTTTTACTCGTTTTACTCGTTTTACTCGTTTTACTCGTTTTACTCGTTTTACTCGTTTTACTCGTTTTACTCGTTTTACTCGTTTTACTCGTATTACTCGTTTTACTCGTTTTACGCGGTTTACTCGTTTTACTCGTATTACTCGTTTTACTCGTTTCACTCGTTTTACTCGTTGTACTCGTTTTACTCGTTTTACTCGTTTTACTAGTTTTGCTCGTTTTACTCGTTTTACTCGTTTTGCTCGTTTTACTCGTTTTACTCGTTTTTCTCGTTTTACTCGTTTAACTCGTTTTACTCGTTTCACTCGCTTCACTCGTTTTACTCGTTTCACTCGTTTTACTCGTTTCACTCGTTTCACTCGTTTTACTCGTTTTACTCGTTTTACTCGTTTTACTCGTTTTACTCGTTTTACTCGTTTTACTCGTTTTACTCGTTTTACTCGTTTTACTCGTTTTACTCGTTTTACTCGTTTTACTCGTTTTACTCGTTTTACTCGTTTTACTCGTATTACTCGTTTTACTCGTTTTACGCGGTTTACTCGTTTTACTCGTATTACTCGTTTTACTCGTTTCACTCGTTTTACTCGTTGTACTCGTTTTACTCGTTTTACTCGTTTTACTCGTTTTACTCGTTTTACTCGTTTTACTCGTTTTACTCGTTTTACTCGTTTTACTCGTATTACTCGTTTTACTCGTTTTACTCGTTTTACTCGTTTAACTCGTTTTACTCGTTTCACTCGTTTCACTCGTTTAACTCGTTTTACTCGTTTCACTCGTTTCACTCGTTTCACTCGTTTTACTCGTTTCACTCGTTTTACTCGTTTCACTCGTTTTACTCGTTTTACTCGTTTTACTCGTTTTACTCGTTTTACTCGTTTTACTCGTTTTACTCGTTTTACTCGTTTAACTCGTTTTACTCGTTTCACTCGCTTCACTCGTTTTACTCGTTTCACTCGTTACACTCGTTTTACTCGTTTTACTCGTTTTACTCGTTTTACTCGTTTTACTCGTTTTACTCGTTTTACTAGTTTTACTAGTTTTACTAGTTTTACTAGTTTTACTAGTTTTACTCGTTTTACTCGTTTTACTCGTATTACTCGTTTTACTCGTTTTACGCGGTTTACTCGTTTTACTAGTTTTGCTCGTTTTACTCGTTTTGCTCGTTTTACTCGTTTTACTCGTTTTACTCGTTTTACTCGTTTTACTCGTTTTACTCGTTTTACTCGTTTTACTAGTTTTACTCGTTTTACTAGTTTTACTCGCTTCACTCGTTTTACTCGTTTCACTCGTTTCACTCGTTTTACTCGTTTTACTCGTTTTACTCGTTTTACTCGTTTTACTCGTTTTACTCGTTTTACTCGTTTTACTCGTTTTACTCGTTTTACTCGTTTTACTCGTTTTACTCGTTTTACTCGTTTTACTCGTTTTACTCGTTTCACTCGTTTTACTGGTTTTACTAATTTTACTCGTTTTACTCGTTTTACTCGTTTTACTCGTTTTACTCGTTTTACTCGTTTTACTCGATTTACTCGTTTTACTCGTTTTACTCGTTTTACTCGTTTTACTCGTTTTACTCGTTTTACTCGTTTTACTCGTTTTACTCGTTTTACTCGATTTACTCGTTTTACTCGTTTTACTCGTTTTACTCGTTTTACTCGTTTTACTCGTATTACTCGTTTTACTCGTTTTACGCGGTTTACTCGTTTTACTCGTATTACTCGTTTTACTCGTTTCACTCGTTTCACTCGTTTTACTCGTTTTACTCGTTTTACTCGTTTTACTCGTTTTACTCGTTTTACTCGTTTTACTCGTTTTACTCGTTTTACTCGTTTTACTCGTTTTACTCGTTTTACTCGTTTTACTCGTTTTACTCGTTTTACTCGTTTTACTCGTTTTACTCGTTTTACTCGTTTTACTCGTTTTACTCGTTTTACTCGTTTTACTCGTTTTACTCGTTTTACTCGTTTTACTCGTTTTACTCGTTTTACTCGTTTTACTCGTTTTACTCGTTTTACTCGTTTTACTCGTTTTACTCGTTTTACTCGTTTCACTCGTTTCACTCGTTTCACTCGTTTCACTCGTTTCACTCGTTTCACTCGTTTTACTCGTTTTACTCGTTTTACTAGTTTTACTCGTTTTACTAGTTTTACTAGTTTTACTAGTTTTACTAGTTTTACTAGTTTTACTAGTTTTACTAGTTTTACTAGTTTTACTAGTTTTACTCGTTTTACTCGTTTTACTCGTTTCACTCGTTTTACTCGTTTTACTCGTTTTACTCGTTTTACTCGTTTTACTCGTTTAACTCGTTTTACTCGTTTCACTCGTTTCACTCGTTTTACTCGTTTCACTCGTTTTACTCGTTTCACTCGTTTTACTCGTTTTACTCGTTTTACTCGTTTTACTCGTTTTACTCGTTTTACTCGTTTTACTCGTTTTACTCGTTTCACTCGCTTCACTCGTTTTACTCGTTTCACTCGTTTTACTCGTTTCACTCGTTTTACTCGTTTTACTCGTTTTACTCGTTTTACTCGTTGTACTCGTTTTACTCGTTTTACTCGTTTTACTAGTTTTGCTCGTTTTACTCGTTTTGCTCGTTTTACTCGTTTTACTCGTTTTACTCGTTTTACTCGTTTAACTCGTTTTACTCGTTTCACTCGCTTCACTCGTTTTACTCGTTTCACTCGTTTTACTCGTTTCACTCGTTTCACTCGTTTTACTCGTTTTACTCGTTTTACTCGTTTTACTCGTTTTACTCGTTTTACTCGTTTTACTCGTTTTACTCGTTTTACTCGTTTTACTCGTTTTACTCGTTTTACTCGTTTTACTCGTTTCACTCGTTTTACTGGTTTTA
>NW_027486320.1:0-23962 GCF_050908995.1 Andrena cerasifolii
AACGAACCAACGAACCAACGAACCAACGAACCAACGAACCAACGAACCAACGAACCAACGAACCAACGAACCAACGAAACAACGAACCAACGAACCAACGAACCAATGAACCAGCGAACAAACGAACAAACGAACAAACGAACAAACGAACAAACGAACCAACGAACAAACGAACAAACGAACCAACGAACCAACGAACCAACGAACCAACGAACCAACGAACCAATGAACCAACGAACCAACGAACAAACGAACAAACGAACAAAGAAAGAAAGAAACAAAGAAACAAACGAATCAACGAACCAACGATCCAACGAACCAACGAACCAACGAACCAACGAACCAACGAACCAACGAACCAACGAACCAACGAACCAACGAACCAACGAACCAACGAACCAACGAACCAACGTACCAACGAACCAAAGAACCAACGAACCAACGAACCAACGAACCAACGAACCAACGAACCAACGAACCAACGAACAAACGAACAAACGAACAAACGAACCAACGAACCAACGAACCAGCGAACCAACGAACCAACGAACAAACGAACCAACGAACCAACGAATCAACGAACCAACGAACCAACGAACCAACGAACCAACGAACCAACGAAGCAACGAACCAGCGAACAAACGAACAATCGAACAAACGAACAAACGAACAAAGAAAAAGAAACAAAGAAACAAACAAACCAACGAACCAACGAACCAACGAACCAACGAACAAACGAACAAACGAACAAACGAACAAACGAACAAACGAACAAACGAACAAACGAACAAACGAACAAACGAACAAACGAACAAACGAACAAACGAACAAACGAACAAACGAACAAACGAACAAACGAACAAACGAACAAACGAACAAACGAACAAACGAACAAACGAACAAACGAACAAACGAACAAACGAACAAACGAACAAACCAACAAACCAACAAACCAACAAACCAACAATCCAACAAACAAACGAACAAAGAAACAAACGAATACCAACGAACCAACGAACCAACGAACCAACGAACCAACGAACCAACGCACCAACGAACCAACGAACCAACGAACAAACGAACAAACGAACAAAGAAAGAAAGAAACAAAGAAACAAACGAACCAACGAACCAACGCACCAACGAACCAACGAACCAACGAACCAACGAACCAACGAACCAACGAACCAACGAAACAACGAACCAACGAACCATCGAACCAACGAACCAACGAACCAACGAACCAACGAACCAACGAACCAACGAACCAACGAACCAACGAACCAACGAACCAAAGAACCAACGAACCAACGAACCAACGACCCATCGAACCAACGAACCAACGAACCAACGAACCAACGAACCAACGAACCAACGAACCAACGAACCAACGAACCAACGAACCAACGAACCAACGAACCAACGAACCAACGAACCCACGAACCAAAGAACCAGCGAACAAACGAACAAACGAACCAACGAACCAACGAACCAACGAACCAACGAACCAACGAACCAACGAACCAACGAACCAACGAACCAACGAACCAACGAACCAACGAACCAACGAACCAACGAACCAACGAACCAACGAACCAACGAACCAACGAACCAACGAACCAACGAACCGACGAACCAACGAACCAACGAACCAACGAACAAACGAACAAAGAAAGAAAGAAACAAAGAAACAAACGAATCAACGAACCAACGAACCAACGAACCAACGAACCAACGAACCAACGAACCAACGAACCAACGAACCAACGAACCAACGAACCAACGAACCAACGAACCAACGAACCAACGTACCAACGAACCAACGAACCAACGAACTAACGAACCAACGAACCAACGAACCAACGAACCAACGAACCAACGAACCAACGAACCAACGAACCAACGAACCAACGAACAAACGAACAAACGAACATACGAACCAACGAACCAACGAACCAGCGAACCAACGAACCAACGAACAAACGAACCAACGAACCAACGAACCAACGAACCAACGAACCAACGAACCAACGAACCAACGAACCAACGAACCAACGAACCAACGAACCAGCGAACAAACGAACAATCGAACAAACGAACAAACGAACAAAGAAAAAGAAACAAAGAAACAAACAAACCAACGAACCAACGAACCAACGAACCAACGAACAAACGAACAAACGAACAAACGAACAAACGAACAAACGAACAAACGAACAAACGAACAAACGAACAAACGAACAAACGAACAAACGAACAAACGAACAAACGAACAAACGAACAAACGAACAAACGAACAAACGAACAAACGAACAAACCAACAAACAAACGAACAAAGAAACAAACGAATACCAACGAACCAACGAACCAACGAACCAACGAACCAACGCACCAACGAACCAACGAACCAACGAACAAACGAACAAACGAACAAAGAAAGAAAGAAACAAAGAAACAAACGAACCAACGAACCAACGCACCAACGAACCAACGAACCAACGAACCAACGAACCAACGAACCAACGAACCAACGAACCAACGAACCAACGAACCATCGAACCAACGAACCATCGAACCAGCGAACCAACGAACCAACGAACCAACGAACCAACGAACCAACGAACCAACGAACCAACGAACCAACGAACCAACGACCCATCGAACCAACGAACCAACGAACCAACGAACCAACGAACCAACGAACCAACGAACCAACGAACCAACGAAACAACGAACCAACGAACCAACGAACCAACGAACCAACGAACCAACGAACCAACGAACCAACGAACCAACGAACCAAAGAACCAGCGAACAAACGAACAAACGAACCAACGAACCAACGAACCAACGAACCAACGAACCAACGAACCAACGAACCAACGAACCAACGAACCGACGAACCAACGAACCAACGAACCAACGAACCAACGAACCAACGAACCAACGAACCAACGAACCAAAGAACAAACGAACAAACGAAAAAACGAACAAACGAAAAAACGAAAAAACGAACAAACGAACAAAGAAACAAACGAATACCAACTAACCAACGAACCAACGAACCAACGAACCAACGAACCAACGAACCAACGAACCAACGAACCAGCGAACCAACGAACCAACGAACCAACGAACAAACGAACCAACGAACCAACGAACCAGCGAACCAACGAAACAACGAACCAACGAACCAACGAACCAACGAACCAACGAACCAACGAACCAACGAACCAACGAACCAACGAACCAACGAACCAACGAACCAACGAACCAACGAACCAACGAACCAACGAACCAACGAACCAACGAACCAACGAACCACCGAACCAACGAACCAACGAACCAACGAACCAACGAACCGACGAACCAACGAACCAACGAACCAACGAACCAACGAACAAACGAACACACGAACAAAGAAAGAAAGAAACAAAGAAACATACGAATCAACGAACAAACGAACAAAGAAAGAAAGAAACAAAGAAACAAACGAATCAACGAACCAACGAACCAACGAACCAACGAACCAGCGAACCAACGAACCAACGAACCAACGAACCAACGAACCAACGAACCAACGAACCTACGAACCAACGAACCAACGAACCAACGAACCAACGAACCAACGAACCAACGAACCAACGAACCAACGAACCAACGAACCAACGAACCAACGAACCAACGAACCAACGAACCAACGAACCAACGAACCAACGAACAAACGAACCATCGAACCAACGAACCAACGAGCCAACGAACCAACGAACCAACGAACCAACGAACCAACGAACCAACGAACCAACGAACCAACGAACCAACGAACCAAAGAACAAACGAACCAACGAACCAACGAACAAACGAACACACGAACAAAGAAAGAAAGAAACAAAGAAACAAACGAATCAACGAACCAACGAACCAACGAACAAACGAACAAAGAAAGAAAGAAACAAAGAAACAAACGAATACCAACGAACCAACGAACCAACGAACCAACGAACCAACGAACCAACCAACAAACGAACAAACGAACAAAGAAAGAAAGGAACAAAGAAACAAACGAACCAACGAACCAACGCACCAACGAACCAAAGAACAAACGAACCAACGAACCAACGAACAAACGAACACACGAACAAAGAAAGAAAGAAACAAAGAAACAAACGAATCAACGAACCAACGAACCAACGAACAAACGAACAAAGAAAGAAAGAAACAAAGAAACAAACGAACCAACGAACCAACGAACCAACGAACCAACGAACCAACGAACCAACGAACCAACGAACCAACGAACCAACGAACCAACGAACCAACGAACCAACGAACCAACGAACCAACGAACCAACGAACAAACGAACAATCGAACAAACGAACAAACGAACAAACGAACAAACGAACAAACGAACGAACAAACGAACAAAGAAACAAACGAATACCAACGAACCAACGAACCAACGAACCAACGAACCAACGAACCAACGAACCAGCGAACCAACCAACCAACGAACCAACGAACCAACGAACCAACGAACCAACGAACCAACGAACCAACGAACCAACGAACCAACGAACAAACGAACAAACGAACAAAGAAAGAAAGAAACAAAGAAACAAACGAATCAACGAACCAACGAACCAACGAACCAACGAACCAACGAACCAACGAACCAACGAACCAACGAACCAACGAACCAACGAACCAACGAACCAATGAACCAGCGAACAAACGAACAAACGAACAAACGAACAAACGAACAAACGAACCAACGAACCAACGAACCAACGAACCAACGAACCAACGAACCAATGAACCAGCGAACAAACGAACAAACGAACCAACGAACCAACGAACCAACGAACCAACGAACCAACGAACCAACGAACCAACGAACCAACGAACCAACGAACCAAAGAACAAACGAACCAACGAACAAGCGAACAAACGAACAAAGAAAGAAAGAAACAAAGAAACAAACGAATCCAACGAACCAACGAACCAACGAACCAACGAACCAACGAACCAACGAACCAACGAACAAACGAACAAAAGAACAAATGAACAAATGAACAAACGAACAAACGAACAAACGAACAAACGAACATAGAGACAAAGAAACAACGAAACAACGAAACAACGAAACAACGAAACAACGAAACAACGAAACAACGAAACAACGAAACAACGAAACAACGAAACAACGAAACAACGAAACAACGAAACAACGAAACAACGAAACAACGAAACAACGAAACAACGAAACAACGAAACAACGAAACAACGAAACAACGAAACAACGAAACAACGAAACAACGAAACAACGAAACAACGAAACAACGAAACAACGAAACAACGAAACCGAACCAACGAACCAACGAACCAACGAACCAACGAACCAACGAACCAACGAACCAACGAACCAACGAACCAACGAACCAACGAACCAACGAACCAACGAACCAACGAACCAACGAACCAACGAACCAACGAACCAACGAACCAACGAACCAACGAACCAACGAACCAACGAACAAACGAACAAACGAACAAACGAACCAACGAACCATCGAACCAGCGAACCAACGAACCAACGAACAAACGAACCAACGAACCAACGAACCAACGAACCAACGAACCAACGAACCAACGAACCAACGAACCAACGAACCAACGAACCAGCGAACAAACGAACAATCGAACAAACGAACAAACGAACAAAGAAAGAAAGAAACAAAGAAACAAACAAACCAACGAACCATCGAACCAACGAACCAACGAACAAACGAACAAACGAACAAACGAACAAACGAACAAACGAACAAACGAACAAACGAACAAACCAACAAACAAACGAACAAACGAACAAAGAAACAAACGAATACCAACGAACCAACGAACCAACGAACCAACGAACCAACGAACCAACGAACCAACGAACCAACGAACCAACGAACCAACGAACCAACGTACCAACGAACCAAAGAACCAACGAACCAACGAACCAACGAACCAACGAACCAACGAACCAACGAACCAACGAACCAACGAACCAACGAACAAACGAACAAACGAACAAAGAAAGAAAGAAACAAAGAAACAAACGAATCAACGAACCAACGATCCAACGAACCAACGAACCAACGAACCAACGAACCAACGAACCAACGAACCAACGAACCAACGAACCAACGAACCAACGAACCAACGAACCAACGAACCAACGAACCAACGTACCAACGAACCAAAGAACCAACGAACCAACGAACCAACGAACCAACGAACCAACGAACCAACGAACCAACGAACCAACGAACCAACGAACCAACGAACAAACGAACAAACGAACAAACGAACCAACGAACCAACGAACCAGCGAACCAACGAACCAACGAACAAACGAACCAACGAACCAACGAACCAACGAACCAACGAACCAACGAACCAACGAACCAACGAACCAACGAACCAACGAAGCAACGAACCAGCGAACAAACGAACAATCGAACAAACGAACAAACGAACAAAGAAAAAGAAACAAAGAAACAAACAAACCAACGAACCAACGAACCAACGAACCAACGAACAAACGAACAAACGAACAAACGAACAAACGAACAAACGAACAAACGAACAAACGAACAAACGAACAAACGAACAAACGAACAAACGAACAAACGAACAAACGAACAAACGAACAAACGAACAAACGAACAAACGAACAAACGAACAAACGAACAAACGAACAAACGAACAAACGAACAAACGAACAAACGAACAAACGAACAAACCAACAAACCAACAAACCAACAAACAAACGAACAAAGAAACAAACGAATACCAACGAACCAACGAACCAACGAACCAACGAACCAACGCACCAACGAACCAACGAACCAACGAACAAACGAACAAACGAACAAAGAAAGAAAGAAACAAAGAAACAAACGAACCAACGAACCAACGCACCAACGAACCAACGAACCAACGAACCAACGAACCAACGAACCAACGAACCAACGAAACAACGAACCAACGAACCATCGAACCAACGAACCAACGAACCAACGAACCAACGAACCAACGAACCAACGAACCAACGAACCAACGAACCAACGAACCAACGAACCAACGAACCAACGAACCAACGAACCAACGAACCAACGAACCAACGAACCAACGAACCAACGAACCAACGAACCGACGAACCAACGAACCAACGAACCAACGAACAAACGAACAAAGAAAGAAAGAAACAAAGAAACAAACGAATCAACGAACCAACGAACCAACGAACCAACGAACCAACGAACCAACGAACCAACGAACCAACGAACCAACGAACCAACGAACCAACGAACCAACGAACCAACGAACCAACGTACCAACGAACCAACGAACCAACGAACCAACGAACCAACGAACCAACGAACCAACGAACCAACGAACCAACGAACCAACGAACCAACGAACCAACGAACCAACGAACAAACGAACAAACGAACATACGAACCAACGAACCAACGAACCAGCGAACCAACGAACCAACGAACAAACGAACCAACGAACCAACGAACCAACGAACCAACGAACCAACGAACCAACGAACCAACGAACCAACGAACCAACGAACCAACGAACCAGCGAACAAACGAACAATCGAACAAACGAACAAACGAACAAAGAAAAAGAAACAAAGAAACAAACAAACCAACGAACCAACGAACCAACGAACCAACGAACAAACGAACAAACGAACAAACGAACAAACGAACAAACGAACAACAACAAACGAACAAACGAACAAACGAACAAACGAACAAACGAACAAACGAACAAACGAACAAACGAACAAACGAACAAACGAACAAACGAACAAACCAACAAACAAACGAACAAAGAAACAAACGAATACCAACGAACCAACGAACCAACGAACCAACGAACCAACGCACCAACGAACCAACGAACCAACGAACAAACGAACAAACGAACAAAGAAAGAAAGAAACAAAGAAACAAACGAACCAACGAACCAACGCACCAACGAACCAACGAACCAACGAACCAACGAACCAACGAACCAACGAACCAACGAACCAACGAACCAACGAACCATCGAACCAACGAACCATCGAACCAGCGAACCAACGAACCAACGAACCAACGAACCAACGAACCAACGAACCAACGAACCAACGAACCAACGAACCAACGACCCATCGAACCAACGAACCAACGAACCAACGAACCAACGAACCAACGAACCAACGAACCAACGAACCAACGAAACAACGAACCAACGAACCAACGAACCAACGAACCAACGAACCAACGAACCAACGAACCAACGAACCAAAGAACCAGCGAACAAACGAACAAACGAACCAACGAACCAACGAACCAACGAACCAACGAACCAACGAACCAACGAACCAACGAACCAACGAACCGACGAACCAACGAACCAACGAACCAACGAACCAACGAACCAACGAACCAACGAACCAACGAACCAACGAACCGACGAACCAACGAACCAACGAACCAACGAACCAACGAACCAACGAACCAACGAACCAAAGAACAAACGAACAAACGAAAAAACGAACAAACGAAAAAACGAAAAAACGAACAAACGAACAAAGAAACAAACGAATACCAACGAACCAACGAACCAACGAACCAACGAACCAACGAACCAACGAACCAACGAACCAACGAACCAGCGAACCAACGAACCAACGAACCAACGAACCAACGAACAAACGAACCAACGAACCAACGAACCAGCGAACCAACGAAACAACGAACCAACGAACCAACGAACCAACGAACCAACGAACCAACGAACCAACGAACCAACGAACCAACGAACCAACGAACCAACGAACCAACGAACCAACGAACCAACGAACCAACGAACCAACGAACCAACGAACCAACGAACCACCGAACCAACGAACCAACGAACCAACGAACCAACGAACCGACGAACCAACGAACCAACGAACCAACGAACCAACGAACAAACGAACACACGAACAAAGAAAGAAAGAAACAAAGAAACATACGAATCAACGAACAAACGAACAAAGAAAGAAAGAAACAAAGAAACAAACGAATCAACGAACCAACGAACCAACGAACCAACGAACCAGCGAACCAACGAACCAACGAACCAACGAACCAACGAACCAACGAACCAACGAACCTACGAACCAACGAACCAACGAACCAACGAACCAACGAACCAACGAACCAACGAACCAACGAACCAACGAACCAACGAACCAACGAACCAACGAACCAACGAACCAACGAACCAACGAACCAACGAACAAACGAACCATCGAACCAACGAACCAACGAGCCAACGAACCAACGAACCAACGAACCAACGAACCAACGAACCAACGAACCAACGAACCAACGAACCAACGAACCAACGAACCAAAGAACAAACGAACCAACGAACCAACGAACAAACGAACACACGAACAAAGAAAGAAAGAAACAAAGAAACAAACGAATCAACGAACCAACGAACCAACGAACAAACGAACAAAGAAAGAAAGAAACAAAGAAACAAACGAATACCAACGAACCAACGAACCAACGAACCAACGAACCAACGAACCAACCAACAAACGAACAAACGAACAAAGAAAGAAAGAAACAAAGAAACAAACGAACCAACGAACCAACGCACCAACGAACCAAAGAACAAACGAACCAACGAACCAACGAACAAACGAACACACGAACAAAGAAAGAAAGAAACAAAGAAACCGAATCAACGAACCAACGAACCAACGAACAAACGAACAAAGAAAGAAAGAAACAAAGAAACAAACGAACCAACGAACCAACGAACCAACGAACCAACGAACCAACGAACCAACGAACCAACGAACCAACGAACCAACGAACCAACGAACCAACGAACCAACGAACCAACGAACCAACGAACCAACGAACCAACGAACAAACGAACAATCGAACAAACGAACAAACGAACAAACGAACAAACGAACAAACGAACGAACAAACGAACAAAGAAACAAACGAATACCAACGAACCAACGAACCAACGAACCAACGAACCAACGAACCAACGAACCAGCGAACCAACCAACCAACGAACCAACGAACCAACGAACCAACGAACCAACGAACCAACGAACCAACGAACCAACGAACCAACGAACAAACGAACAAACGAACAAAGAAAGAAAGAAACAAAGAAACAAACGAATCAACGAACCAACGAACCAACGAACCAACGAACCAACGAACCAACGAACCAACGAACCAACGAACCAACGAACCAACGAACCAACGAACCAATGAACCAGCGAACAAACGAACAAACGAACAAACGAACAAACGAACAAACGAACCAACGAACCAACGAACCAACGAACCAACGAACCAACGAACCAATGAACCAGCGAACAAACGAACAAACGAACCAACGAACCAACGAACCAACGAACCAACGAACCAACGAACCAACGAACCAACGAACCAACGAACCAACGAACCAACGAACCAACGAACCAAAGAACAAACGAACAAAGAAAGAAAGAAACAAAGAAACAAACGAATCAACGAACCAACGAACCAACGAACCAACGAACCAACGAACCAACGAACCAACGAACCAACGAACCAACGAACCAACGAACAAACGAACAAACGAACAAACGAACCAACGAACCAACGAACCAACGAACCAACGAACCAACGAACCAACGAACCAACGAACCAACGAACCAACGAACCAACGAACCAACGAACCAACGAACCAACGAACCAACGAACCAACGAACCGACGAACCAACGAACCAACGAACCAACGAACCAACGAACCAACGAACCAACGAACCAACGAACCAACGAACAAACGAACAAACGAACAAACGAACAAACGAACAAACGAACAAACGAACAAACGAACAAACAAACGAACAAAGAAACAAACGAATACCAACGAACCAACGAACCAACGAACCAACGAACCAACGAACCAACGAACCAACGAACCAACGAACCAACGAACCAACGAACCAACGAACCAACGAACCAACGAACCAACGAACCAACGAACCAACGAACCAACGAACCAACGAACCAACGAACCAACGAACCAACGAACAAACGAACAAACGAACAAACGAACCAACGAACCAACGAACCAGCGAACCAACGAACCAACGAACAAACGAACCAACGAACCAACGAACCAACGAACCAACGAACCAACGAACCAACGAACCAACGAACCAGCGAACAAACGAACAATCGAACAAACGAACAAACGAACAAAGAAAGAAAGAAACAAAGAAACAAACAAACCAACGAACCATCGAACCAACGAACCAACGAACAAACGAACAAACGAACAAACGAACAAACGAACAAACGAACAAACGAACAAACGAACAAACCAACAAACCAACAAACAAACGAACAAAGAAACAAACGAATACCAACGAACCAACGAACCAACGAACCAACGAACCAACGAACCAACGAACCAACGAACCAACGAACAAACGAACAAACGAACAAAGAAAGAAAGAAACAAAGAAACAAAGAAACAAACGAATCAACGAACCAACGAACCAACGAACCAACGAACAAACGAACAAAGAAAGAAAGAAACAAAGAAACAAACGAATACCAACGAACCAACGAACCAACGCACCAACGAAACAACGAACCAACGAACCAACGAACCAACGAACCAACCAACAAACGAACAAACGAACCAACGAACCAACGAACCAACGAACCAACGAACCAACGAACCAACGAACCAACGAACCAACGAACCAACGAACCAACGAACCAACGAACCGACGAACCAACGAACCAACGAACCAACGAACCAACGAACCAACGAACCAACGAACCAAAGAACAAACGAACAAACGAAAAAACGAACAAACGAACAAACGAAAAAACGAACAAACGAACAAACGAACAAAGAAACAAACGAATACCAACGAACCAACGAACCAACGAACCAACGAACCAACGAACCAACGAACCAACGAACCAACGAACCAACGAACCAACGAACCAACGAACCAACGAACCAAAGAACAAACGAACAAACGAAAAAACGAACCAACGAACCAACGAACCAACGAACCAACGAACCAACGAACCAAGCAACCAACGAACCAACGAACCAACGAACCAACGAACCAACGAACCAACGAACCAACGAACCAACGAACCAACGAACCAACGAACCAAAGAACAAACGAACCAACGAACCAACGAACAAACGAACAAACGAACAAAGAAAGAAAGAAACAAAGAAAGAAACGAATCAACGAACAAACGAACCAACGAACCAACGAACCAACGAAACAACGAACCAACGAACCAACGAACCAACGAACCAACGAACCAACGAACCAACGAACCAACGAACCAACGAACAAACGAACAAACGAACAAACGAACCAACGAACCAACGAACCAACGAACCAACGAACCAACGAACCAACGAACCAACGAACCAACGAACCAACGAACCAACGAACCAACGAACCAACGAACCAACGAACAAACGAACAAACGAACAAACGAACCAACGAACCAACGAACCAACGAACCAACGAACCAACGAACCAACGAACCAACGAACCATCGAACCAACGGACCAACGAACCAACGAACCAACGAACCAACGAACCAACGAACCAACGAACCAACGAACCAACGAACCAACGAACCAACGAACCAACGAACCAACGAACCAATGAACCAGCGAACAAACGAACAAACGAACAAACGAACAAACGAACAAACGAACAAACCAACAAACAAACGAACAAAGAAACAAACGAATACCAACGAACCAACGAACCAACGAACAAACGAACAAACGAACAAACGAACCAACGAACCAACGAACCAGCGAACCAACGAACCAACGAACAAACGAACCAACGAACCAACGAACCAACGAACCAACGAACCAACGAACCAACGAACCAACGAACCAACGAACCAACGAACCAGCGAACAAACGAACAATCGAACAAACGAACAAACGAACAAAGAAAAAGGAACAAAGAAACAAACAAACCAACGAACCAACGAACCAACGAACCAACGAACAAACGAACAAACGAACAAACGAACAAACGAACAAACGAACAAACGAACAAACGAACAAACGAACAAACGAACAAACGAACAAACGAACAAACGAACAAACGAACAAACGAACAAACGAACAAACGAACAAACGAACAAACGAACAAACGAACAAACGAACAAACCAACAAACCAACAAACAAACGAACAAAGAAACAAACGAATACCAACGAACCAACGAACCAACGAACCAACGAACCAACGCACCAACGAACCAACGAACCAACGAACAAACGAACAAACGAACAAAGAAAGAAAGAAACAAAGAAACAAACGAACCAACGAACCAACGCACCAACGAACCAACGAACCAACGAACCAACGAACCAACGAACCAACGAACCAACGAACCAACGAACCATCGAACCAACGAACCAACGAACCAACGAACCAACGAACCAACGAACCAACGAACCAACGAACCAACGAACCAACGAACCAACGACCCATCGAACCAACGAACCAACGAACCAACGAACCAACGAACCAACGAACCAACGAACCAACGAACCAACGAACCAACGAACCAACGAACCAACGAACCAACGAACCAACAAACCAACGAACCAACGAACCAACGAACCAACGAACCAGCGAACCAAAGAATCAGCGAACAAACGAACAAACGAACCAACGAACCAACGAACCAACGAACCAACGAACCAACGAACCAACGAACCAACGAACCAACGAACCAACGAACCAACGAACCAACGAACCAACGAACCAACGAACAAAGAAAGAAAGAAACAAAGAAACAAACAAACCAACGAACCAACGAACCAACGAACCAACGAACCAACGAACCAACGAACAAACGAACAAACGAACAAACGCACAAACGAACAAACGAACAAACGAACAAACGAACAAACGAACAAACGAACAAACGAACAAACGAACAAACGAACAAACGAACAAACGAACAAACGAACAAACCAACAAACCAACAAACCAACAAACAAACGAACAAAGAAACAAACGAATACCAACGAACCAACGAACCAACGAACCAACGAACCAACGCACCAACGAACCAACGAACCAACGAACAAACGAACAAACGAACAAACGAACAAAGAAAGAAAGAAACAAAGAAACAAACGAACCAACGAACCAACGAACCAACGCACCAACGAACCAACGAACCAACGAACCAACGAACCAACGAACCAACGAACCAACGAACCAACGAACCATCGAACCAACGAACCAACGAACCAACGAACCAACGAACCAACGAACCAACGAACCAACGAACCAACGAACCAACGAACCAACGAACCAACGACCCATCGAACCAACGAACCAACGAACCAACGAACCAACGAACCAACGAACCAACGAACCAACGAACCAACGAACCAACGAACCAACGAACCAACGAACCAACAAACCAACGAACCAACGAACCAACGAACCAACGAACCAGCGAACCAAAGAATCAGCGAACAAACGAACAAACGAACCAACGAACCAACGAACCAACGAACCAACGAACCAACGAACCAACGAACCAACGAACCAACGAACCAACGAACCAACGAACCAACGAACCAACGAACCAACGAACCAACGAACAAACGAACAAACGAACAAAGAAAGAAAGAAACAAAGAAACAAAGAAACAAACGAATCAACGAACCAACGAACCAACGAACCAACGAACAAACGAACAAAGAAAGAAAGAAACAAAGAAACAAACGAATACCAACGAACCAACGAACCAACGCACCAACGAACCAACGAACCAACGAACCAACGAACCAACGAACCAACCAACAAACGAACAAACGAACCAACGAACCAACGAACCAACGAACCAACGAACCAACGAACCAACGAACCAACGAACCAACGAACCAACGAACCAACGAACCAACGAACCGACGAACCAACGAACCAACGAACCAACGAACCAACGAACCAACGAACCAACGAACCAAAGAACAAACGAACAAACGAAAAAACGAACAAACGAACAAACGAAAAAACGAACAAACGAACAAACGAACAAAGAAACAAACGAATACCAACGAACCAACGAACCAACGAACCAACGAACCAACGAACCAACGAACCAACGAACCAACGAACCAACGAACCAACGAACCAACGAACCAACGAACCAACGAACCAACGAACCAAAGAACAAACGAACAAACGAAAAAACGAACCAACGAACCAACGAACCAACGAACCAACGAACCAACGAACCAAGCAACCAACGAACCAACGAACCAACGAACCAACGAACCAACGAACCAAAGAACAAACGAACCAACGAACCAACGAACAAACGAACAAACGAACAAAGAAAGAAAGAAACAAAGAAACAAACGAATCAACGAACAAACGAACCAACGAACCAACGAACCAACGAAACAACGAACCAACGAACCAACGAACCAACGAACCAACGAACCAACGAACCAACGAACCAACGAACAAACGAACAAACGAACAAACGAACCAACGAACCAACGAACCAACGAACCAACGAACCAACGAACCAACGAACCAACGAACCAACGAACCAACGAACCAACGAACCAACGAACCAACGAACCAACGAACCAACGAACCAACGAACCAACGAACAAACGAACAAACGAACAAACGAACCAACGAACCAACGAACCAACGAACCAACGAACCAACGAACCAACGAACCAACGAACCATCGAACCAACGGACCAACGAACCAACGAACCAACGAACCAACGAACCAACGAACCAACGAACCAACGAACCAACGAACCAACGAACCAACGAACCAACGAACCAATGAACCAGCGAACAAACGAACAAACGAACAAACGAACAAACGAACAAACGAACAAACGAACAAACCAACAAACAAACGAACAAAGAAACAAACGAATACCAACGAACCAACGAACCAACGAACAAACGAACAAACGAACAAACGAACCAACGAACCAACGAACCAGCGAACCAACGAACCAACGAACAAACGAACCAACGAACCAACGAACCAACGAACCAACGAACCAACGAACCAACGAACCAACGAACCAACGAACCAACGAACCAACGAACCAGCGAACAAACGAACAATCGAACAAACGAACAAACGAACAAAGAAAAAGGAACAAAGAAACAAACAAACCAACGAACCAACGAACCAACGAACCAACGAACAAACGAACAAACGAACAAACGAACAAACGAACAAACGAACAAACGAACAAACGAACAAACGAACAAACGAACAAACGAACAAACGAACAAACGAACAAACGAACAAACGAACAAACGAACAAACGAACAAACGAACAAACGAACAAACGAACAAACCAACAAACCAACAAACCAACAAACAAACGAACAAAGAAACAAACGAATACCAACGAACCAACGAACCAACGAACCAACGAACCAACGCACCAACGAACCAACGAACCAACGAACAAACGAACAAACGAACAAAGAAAGAAAGAAACAAAGAAACAAACGAACCAACGAACCAACGCACCAACGAACCAACGAACCAACGAACCAACGAACCAACGAACCAACGAACCAACGAACCAACGAACCATCGAACCAACGAACCAACGAACCAACGAACCAACGAACCAACGAACCAACGAACCAACGAACCAACGAACCAACGAACCAACGACCCATCGAACCAACGAACCAACGAACCAACGAACCAACGAACCAACGAACCAACGAACCAACGAACCAACGAACCAACGAACCAACGAACCAACGAACCAACAAACCAACGAACCAACGAACCAACGAACCAACGAACCAGCGAACCAAAGAATCAGCGAACAAACGAACAAACGAACCAACGAACCAACGAACCAACGAACCAACGAACCAACGAACCAACGAACCAACGAACCAACGAACCAACGAACCAACGAACCAACGAACAAAGAAAGAAAGAAACAAAGAAACAAACAAACCAACGAACCAACGAACCAACGAACCAACGAACCAACGAACCAACGAACAAACGAACAAACGCACAAACGAACAAACGAACAAACGAACAAACGAACAAACGAACAAACGAACAAACGAACAAACGAACAAACGAACAAACGAACAAACGAACAAACGAACAAACCAACAAACCAACAAACCAACAAACAAACGAACAAAGAAACAAACGAATACCAACGAACCAACGAACCAACGAACCAACGAACCAACGCACCAACGAACCAACGAACCAACGAACAAACGAACAAACGAACAAAGACAGAAAGAAACAAAGAAACAAACGAACCAACGAACCAACGAACCAACGCACCAACGAACCAACGAACCAACGAACCAACGAACCAACGAACCAACGAACCAACGAACCAACGAACCATCGAACCAACGAACCAACGAACCAACGAACCAACGAACCAACGAACCAACGAACCAACGAACCAACGAACCAACGAACCAACGACCCATCGAACCAACGAACCAACGAACCAACGAACCAACGAACCAACGAACCAACGAACCAACGAACCAACGAACCAACGACCAACGAACCAACGAACCAACGAACCAACGAACCAACGAACCAACGAACCAACAAACCAACGAACCAACGAACCAACGAACCAACGAACCAGCGAACCAAAGAATCAGCGAACAAACGAACAAACGAACCAACGAACCAACGAACCAACGAACCAACGAACCAACGAACCAACGAACCAACGAACCAACGAACCAACGAACCAACGAACCAACGAACCAACGAACCAACGAACAAAGAAAGAAAGAAACAAAGAAACAAACAAACCAACGAACCAACGAACCAACGAACCAACGAACCAACGAACCAACGAACCAACGAACAAACGAACAAACGCACAAACGAACAAACGAACAAACGAACAAACGAACAAACGAACAAACGAACAAACGAACAAACGAACAAACGAACAAACGAACAAACGAACAAACGAACAAACGAACAAACCAACAAACAAACGAACAAAGAAACAAACGAATACCAACGAACCAACGAACCAACGAACCAACGAACCATCGAACCAACGAACCAACGAACCAACGAACCAACGAACCAACGAACCAACGAACCAACGAACCAACGAACCAACGAACCAACGAACCAACGAACCAATGAACCAGCGAACAAACGAACAAACGAACAAACGAACAAACGAACAAACGAACAAACGAACCAACGAACAAACGAACCAACGAACCAACGAACCAACGAACCAACGAACCAACGAACCAACGAACCAACGAACCAACGAACCAACGAACCAACGAACCAACGAACCAACGAACCAAAGAACAAACGAACCAACGAACAAACGAACAAACGAACAAAGAAAGAAAGAAACAAAGAAACAACGAATCAACGAACCAACGAACCAACGAACCAACGAACCAACGAACCAACGAACCAACGAACCAACGAACCAACGAACCAACGAACCAACGAACCAACGAACCAACGAACCAACGAACCAACGTACCAACGACCAACGAACCAACGAACCAACGAACCAACGAACCAACGAACCAACGAACCAACGAACCAACGAACCAACGAACCAACGAACAAACGAACAAACGAACAAACGAACCAACGAACCACGAACCAACGAACCAACGAACCAACGAACAAACGAACCAACGAACCAACGAACCAACGAACCAACGAACCAACGAACCAACGAACCAACGAACCAACGAACCAGCGAACAAACGAACAATCGAACAAACGAACAAACGAACAAAGAAAAAGGAACAAAGAAACAAACAAACCAACGAACCAACGAACCAACGAACCAACGAACAAACGAACAAACGAACAAACGAACAAACGAACAAACGAACAAACGAACAAACGAACAAACGAACAAACGAACAAACGAACAAACGAACAAACGAACAAACGAACAAACGAACAAACGAACAAACGAACAAACGAACAAACGAACAAACGAACAAACGAACAAACGAACAAACGAACAAACGAACAAACGAACAAACGAACAAACGAACAAACGAACAAACGAACAAATGAACAAACGAACAAACCAACAAACCAACAAACCAACAAACCAACAAACAAACGAACAAAGAAACAAACGAATACCAACGAACCAACGAACCAACGAACCAACGAACCAACGCACCAACGAACCAACGAACCAACGAACAAACGAACAAACGAACAAAGAAAGAAAGAAACAAAGAAACAAACGAACCAACGAACCAACGCACCAACGAACCAACGAACCAACGAACCAACGAACCAACGAACAAAGAAAGAAAGAAACAAAGAAACAAACAAACCAACGAACCAACGAACCAACGAACCAACGAACCAACGAACCAACGAACCAACGAACAAACGAACAAACGCACAAACGAACAAACGAACAAACGAACAAACGAACAAACGAACAAACGAACAAACGAACAAACGAACAAACGAACAAACGAACAAACGAACAAACGAACAAACGAACAAACCAACAAACAAACGAACAAAGAAACAAACGAATACCAACGAACCAACGAACCAACGAACCAACGAACCATCGAACCAACGAACCAACGAACCAACGAACCAACGAACCAACGAACCAACGAACCAACGAACAACGAACCAACGAACCAACGAACCAACGAACCAATGAACCAGCGAACAAACGAACAAACGAACAAACGAACAAACGAACAAACGAACAAACGAACCAACGAACAAACGAACCAACGAACCAACGAACCAACGAACCAACGAACCAACGAACCAACGAACCAACGAACCAACGAACCAACGAACCAACGAACCAACGAACCAACGAACCAAAGAACAAACGAACCAACGAACAAACGAACAAACGAACAAAGAAAGAAAGAAACAAAGAAACAAACGATACAACGAACCAACGAACCAACGAACCAACGAACCAACGAACCAACGAACCAACGAACCAACGAACCAACGAACCAACGAACCAACGAACCAACGAACCAACGAACCAACGAACCAACGTACCAACGAACCAACGAACCAACGAACCAACGAACCAACGAACCAACGAACCAACGAACCAACGAACCAACGAACCAACGAACCAACGAACAAACGAACAAACGAACAAACGAACCAACGAACCAACGAACCAGCGAACCAACGAACCGACGAACAAACGAACCAACGAACCAACGAACCAACGAACCAACGAACCAACGAACCAACGAACCAACGAACCAACGAACCAACGAACCAGCGAACAAACGAACAATCGAACAAACGAACAAACGAACAAAGAAAAAGGAACAAAGAAACAAACAAACCAACGAACCAACGAACCAACGAACCAACGAACAAACGAACAAACGAACAAACGAACAACGAACAAACGAACAAACGAAACAAACGAACAAACGAACAAACGAACAAACGAACAAACGAACAAACGAACAAACGAACAAACGAACAAACGAACAAACGAACAAACGAACAAACGAACAAACGAACAAACGAACAAACGAACAAACGAACAAACGAACAAACGAACAAACGAACAAACGAACAAACGAACAAACGAACAAATGAACAAACGAACAAACCAACAAACCAACAAACCAACAAACCAACAAACAAACGAACAAAGAAACAAACGAATACCAACGAACCAACGAACCAACGAACCAACGAACCAACGCACCAACGAACCAACGAACCAACGAACAAACGAACAAACGAACAAAGAAAGAAAGAAACAAAGAAACAAACGAACCAACGAACCAACGCACCAACGAACCAACGAACCAACGAACCAACGAACCAACGAACCAACGAACCAACGAACCAACGAACCATCGAACCAACGAACCAACGAACCAACGAACCAACGAACCAACGAACCAACGAACCAACGAACCAACGAACCAACGAACCAACGACCCATCGAACCAACGAACCAACGAACCAACGAACCAACGAACCAACGAACCAACGAACCAACGAACCAACGAACCAACGAACCAACGAACCAACGAACCAACGAACCAACGAACCAACGAACCAACGAACCAACGAACCAACGAACCAGCGAACCAAAGAATCAGCGAACAAACGAACAAACGAACCAACGAACCAACGAACCAACGAACCAACGAACCAACGAAACAACGAACCAACGAACCAACGAACCAACGAACCAACGAACCAACGAACCAACGAACCAACGAACCAACGAACCGACGAACCAACGAACCAACGAACCAACGAAAAAACGAACAAAGAAAGAAAGAAACAAAGAAACAAACGAATCAACGAACCAACGAACCAACGAACCAACGAACCAACGAACCAACGAACCAACGAACCAACGAACCAACGAACCAACGAACCAACGAACCAACGAACCAACGAACCAACGAACCAACGAACCAACGAACCAACGTACCAACGAACCAACGAACCAACGAACCAACGAACCAACGAACCAACGAACCAACGAACCAACGAACCAACGAACCAACGAACCAACGAACCAACGAACAAACGAACAAACGAACAAACGAACCAACGAACCAACGAACCAGCGAACCAACGAACCAACGAACAAACAAACCAACGAACCAACGAACCAACGAACAACGAACCAACGAACAAACGAACAATCGAACAAACGAACAAACGAACAAACGAACGAACAAACGAACAAAGAAACAAACGAATACCAACGAACCAACGAACCAACGAACCAACGAACCAACGAACCAACGAACCAACGAACCAGCGAACCAACGAACCAACGAACCAACGAACCAACGAACCAACGAACCAACGAACCAACGAACAAACGAACAAACGAACAAACGAACAAACGAACAAACGAACCAACGAACCAACGAACAAAGAAAGAAAGAAACAAAGAAACAAACGAATCAACGAACCAACGAACCAACGAACAAACGAACAAAGAAAGAAAGAAACAAAGAAACAAACGAACCAACGAACCAACGAACCAACGAACCAACGAACCAACGAACCAACGAACCAACGAACCAACGAACAAACGAACAATCGAACAAACGAACAAACGAACAAACGAACGAACAAACGAACAAAGAAACAAACGAATACCAACGAACCAACGAACCAACGAACCAACGAACCAACGAACCAACGAACCAACGAACCAGCGAACCAACGAACCAACGAACCAACGAACCAACGAACCAACGAACCAACGAACCAACGAACCAACGAACCAACGAACCAACGACCAACGAACAAACGAACAAACGAACAAACGAACCAACGAACCAACGAACCAGCGAACCAACGAACCAACGAACAAACGAACCAACGAACCAACGAACCAACGAACCAACGAACCAACGAAGCAACGAACCAACGAACCAACGAACCAACGAACCACGAACCAGCGAACAAACGAACAATCGAACAAACGAACAAACGAACAAAGAAAAAGAAAGAAAGAAACAAAGAAACAAACGAACCAACGAACCAACGCACCAACGAACCAAAGAACAAACGAACCAACGAACCAACGAACAAACGAACACACGAACAAAGAAAGAAAGAAACAAAGAAACAAACGAATCAACGAACAACGAACCAACGAACAAACGAACAAAGAAAGAAAGAAACAAAGAAACAAACGAACCAACGACCAACGAACCAACGAACCAACGAACCAACGAACCAACGAACCAACGAACCAACGAACAAACGAACAATCGAACAAACGAACAAACGAACAAACGAACAAACGAACAAACGAACGAACAAACGAACAAAGAAACAAACGAATACCAACGAACCAACGAACCAACGAACCAACGAACCAACGAACCAACGAACCAGCGAACCAACCAACCAACGAACCAACGAACCAACGAACCAACGAACCAACGAACCAACGAACCAACGAACCAACGAACCAACGAACAAACGAACAAACGAACAAAGAAAGAAAGAAACAAAGAAACAAACGAATCAACGAACCAACGAACCAACGAACCAACGAACCAACGAACCAACGAACCAACGAACCAACGAAACAACGAACCAACGAACCAATGAACCAGCGAACAAACGAACAAACGTACAAACGAACAAACGAACAAACGAACAAACGAACCAACGAACCAACGAACCAACGAACCAACGAACCAACGAACCAATGAACCAGCGAACAAACGAACAAACGAACCAACGAACCAACGAACCAACGAACCAACGAACCAACGAACCAAAGAACAAACAAACCAACGAACAAACGAACAAACGAACAAAGAAAGAAAGAAACAAAGAAACAAACGAATCAACGAACCAACGAACCAACGAACCAACGAACCAACGAACCAACGAACCAACGAACCAACGAACCAACGAACCAACGAACCAACGAACCAACGAACCAACGAACCAACGAACCAACGAACCAACGAACCAACGAACCAACGAACCAACGAACCAACGAACCAACGAACCAACGAACAAACAAACAAACGAACAAAGAAACAAACGAATACCAACGAACCAACTAACCAACGAACCAACGAACCAACGAACCAACGAACCAACGAACCAACGAACCAACGAACCAAACGAACCAACGAACCAACGAACAAACGAACAAACGAACAAACGAACCAACGAACTAACGAACCAGCGAACCAACGAACCAACGAACAAGCGAACCAACGAACCAACGAACCAACGAACCAACGAACCAACGAACCAACGAACCAACGAA
>NW_027486321.1:0-23959 GCF_050908995.1 Andrena cerasifolii
GCTTTGTAACAGGAGAACATGCCGTCGAAAGAGATGGCACAAAGTAACGTCTCCGGAGAGCAAATCAAAGAGCGAGAAGTGGCGCAGATGTTTCGAGACAGTGATTGTTTAACGAAGAGACGCAGAATTTCGAACGCCTCTTGAAAGGCCTGCGCCTCTGATTTGATACTTCTAAGGCGATGCCTTTGAAGCTGTAATTTAGTATACCTCTTTCGACTTCATGTTCTCCTGATATATTGGCCAAAATCTGGCGAAAATTTTCAGAATGCACAAAATTGGGCTTTGTAACAGGAGAACATGCCGTCGAAAGAGATGGCACAAAGTAACGTCTCCGGAGAGCAAATCAAAGAGCGAGAAGTGGCGCAGATGTTTCGAGACAGTGACTGTTTAACGAAGAGACGCAGAATTTCGAACGCCTCTTGAAAGGCCTGCGCCTCTGATTTGATACTTTTAAACGATGCCTCTGAAGCTGAAATTTAGTATACCTCTTTCGACTTCATGTTCTCCTGATATATTGGCCAAAATCTGGCGAAAATTTTCAGAATGCACAAAATTGGGCTTTGTAATAGGAGAACATGCCGTCGAAAGAGATGGAACAAAGTAACGTCTCCGGAGAGCAAATCAAAGAGCGAGAAGTGGCGCAGGTGTTTCGAGATAGTGACTGATTAACGAAGAGACGCAGAATTTTCGAACGCCTCTTGATAGGCCTGTGCCTCTTATTTGCAACTTTAAGGCGATGCCTTTGAAGCTGAAATTTAGTATACCTCTTTCCACTTCATGTTCTCCTGATATATTGGCCAAAATCTGGCGAAAATTTTCAGAATGCACAAAATTGGGCTTTGTAATAGGAGAACATGCCGTCGAAAGAGATGGAACAAAGTAACGTCTCCGGAGAGCAAATCAAAGAGCGAGATGTGGCGCAGATGTTTCGAGACAGTGACTGATTAACGACGAGACGCAGAATTTTCGAACGCCTCTTGAAAGGCGTGCGCCTCTTATTTGCAACTTTAAGGCGATGCCTTTGAAGCTGAAATCTAGTACACCTCTTTCCACTTCATGTTCTCCTGATATATTGGCCAAAATCTGGCGAAAATTTTCAAAATGCACAAAATTGGGCTTTGTAACAGGAGAACATGCCGTCGAAAGAGATGGCACAAAGTAACGTCTCCGGAGAGCAAATCAAAGAGCGAGAAGTGGCGCAGATGTTTCGAGACAGTGACTGATTAACGACGAGGCGCAGAATTTTCGAACGCCTCTTGAAAGGCGTGCGCCTCTTATTTGCAACTTTAAGGCGATGCCTTTGAAGCTGAAATTTAGTATACCTCTTTCGAATTCATTTTCTCCTGATTTAATGGCCAAAATCTGGCGAAAATTTCGAGAATGCACAAAATTGGGCTTTGTAATAGGAGAACATGCCGTCGAAAGAGATGGCACAAAGTAACGTCCCCGGAGATCAAATCAAAGAGCGAGAAGTGGCGCAGATGTTTCGAGACAGTGACTGTTTAACGAAGAGACGCAGAATTTTCGAACGCCTTTTGAAAGGCATGCGCCTCTGATTTGATACTTTTAAACGATGCCTCTGAAGCTGAAATTTAGTATACCTCTTTCGACTTCATGTTCTCCTGATATATTGGCCAAAATCTGGCGAAAATTTTCAGAATGCACAAAATTGGGCTTTGTAATAGGAGAACATGCCGTCGAAAGAGATGGAACAAAGTAACGTCTCCGGAGAGCAAATCAAAGAGCGAGAAGTGGCGCAGGTGTTTCGAGACAGTGATTGTATAACAACGAGACGCAGAATTTTCGAACGCCTCTTGAAAGGCCTGCGCCTCTTATTTGCAACTTTAAGGCGATGCCTTTGAAGCTGTAATTTAGTATACCTCTTTCGACTTCATGTTCTCCTGATATATTGGCCAAAATCTGGCGAAAATTTTCAGAATGCACAAAATTGGGCTTTGTAACAGGAGAACATGCCGTCGAAAGAGATGGCACAAAGTAACGTCTCCGGAGAGCAAATCAAAGAGCGAGAAGTGGCGCAGATGTTTCGAGACAGTGACTGTTTAACGAAGAGTCGCACAATTTTCGAACGCCTCTTGAAAGGCCTGCGCCTCTGATTTGATACTTTTAAAGGATGCCTCTGAAGCTGAAATTTAGTATACCTCTTTCGACTTCATGTTCTCCTGATATATTGGCCAAAATCTGGCGAAAATTTTCAGAATGCACAAAATTGGGCTTTGTAATAGGAGAACATGCCGTCGAAAGAGATGGAACAAAGTAACGTCTCCGGAGAGCAAATCAAAGAGCGAGAAGTGGCGCAGGTGTTTCGAGATAGTGACTGATTAACGAAGAGACGCAGAATTTTCGAACGCCTCTTGATAGGCCTGTGCCTCTTATTTGCAACTTTAAGGCGATGCCTTTGAAGCTGAAATTTAGTATACCTCTTTCCACTTCATGTTCTCCTGATATATTGGCCAAAATCTGGCGAAAATTTTCAGAATGCACAAAATTGGGCTTTGTAATAGGAGAACATGCCGTCGAAAGAGATGGAACAAAGTAACGTCTCCGGAGAGCAAATCAAAGAGCGAGATGTGGCGCAGATGTTTCGAGACAGTGACTGATTAACGACGAGACGCAGAATTTTCGAACGCCTCTTGAAAGGCGTGCGCCTCTTATTTGCAACTTTAAGGCGATGCCTTTGAAGCTGAAATCTAGTACACCTCTTTCCACTTCATGTTCTCCTGATATATTGGCCAAAATCTGGCGAAAATTTTCAAAATGCACAAAATTGGGCTTTGTAACAGGAGAACATGCCGTCGAAAGAGATGGCACAAAGTAACGTCTCCGGAGAGCAAATCAAAGAGCGAGAAGTGGCGCAGATGTTTCGAGACAGTGACTGATTAACGACGAGGCGCAGAATTTTCGAACGCCTCTTGAAAGGCGTGCGCCTCTTATTTGCAACTTTAAGGCGATGCCTTTGAAGCTGAAATTTAGTATACCTCTTTCGAATTCATTTTCTCCTGATTTAATGGCCAAAATCTGGCGAAAATTTCGAGAATGCACAAAATTGGGCTTTGTAATAGGAGAACATGCCGTCGAAAGAGATGGCACAAAGTAACGTCCCCGGAGAGCAAATCAAAGAGCGAGAAGTGGCGCAGATGTTTCGAGACAGTGACTGTTTAACGAAGAGACGCAGAATTTTCGAACGCCTTTTGAAAGGCATGCGCCTCTGATTTGATACTTTTAAACGATGCCTCTGAAGCTGAAATTTAGTATACCTCTTTCGACTTCATGTTCTCCTGATATATTGGCCAAAATCTGGCGAAAATTTTCAGAATGCACAAAATTGGGCTTTGTAATAGGAGAACATGCCGTCGAAAGAGATGGAACAAAGTAACGTCTCCGGAGAGCAAATCAAAGAGCGAGAAGTGGCGCAGGTGTTTCGAGACAGTGATTGTATAACAACGAGACGCAGAATTTTCGAACGCCTCTTGAAAGGCCTGCGCCTCTTATTTGCAACTTTAAGGCGATGCCTTTGAAGCTGTAATTTAGTATACCTCTTTCGACTTCATGTTCTCCTGATATATTGGCCAAAATCTGGCGAAAATTTTCAGAATGCACAAAATTGGGCTTTGTAACAGGAGAACATGCCGTCGAAAGAGATGGCACAAAGTAACGTCTCCGGAGAGCAAATCAAAGAGCGAGAAGTGGCGCAGATGTTTCGAGACAGTGACTGTTTAACGAAGAGTCGCACAATTTTCGAACGCCTCTTGAAAGGCCTGCGCCTCTGATTTGATACTTTTAAAGGATGCCTCTGAAGCTGAAATTTAGTATACCTCTTTCGACTTCATGTTCTCCTGATATATTGGCCAAAATCTGGCGAAAATTTTCAGAATGCACAAAATTGGGCTTTGTAATAGGAGAACATGCCGTCGAAAGAGATGGAACAAAGTAACGTCTCCGGAGAGCAAATCAAAGAGCGAGAAGTGGCGCAGGAGTTTCGAGACAGTGATTGTATAACAATGAGACGCAGAATTTTCGAACGCCTCTTGAAAGGCCTGTGCCTCTTATTTGCAACTTTAAGGCGATGCCTTTGAAGCTGAAATTTAGTATACCTCTTTCCACTTCATGTTCTCCTGATATATTGGCCAAAATCAGGCGAAAATTTTCAGAATGCACAAAATTGGGCTTTGTAATAGGAGAACATGCCGTCGAAAGAGATGGAACAAAGTAACGTCTCCGGAGAGCAAATCAAAGAGCGAGATGTGGCGCAGATGTTTCGAGACAGTGACTGATTAACGACGAGACGCAGAATTTTCGAACGCCTCTTGAAAGGCCTGCGCCTCTTATTTGCAACTTTAAGGCGATGCCTTTGAAGCTGAAATCTAGTATACCTCTTTCCACTTCATGTTCTCCTGATATATTGGCCAAAATCTGGCGGAAATTTTCAGAATGCACAAAATTGAGCTTTGTAATAGGAGAACATGCCGTCGAAAGAGATGGAACAAAGTAACGTCTCCGGAGATCAAATCAAAGAGCGAGAAGTGGCGCAGATGTTTCGAGATAGTGACTGATTAACGAAGAGACGCAGAATTTTCGAACGCCTCTTGAAAGGCATGCGCGTCTTAATTGCAAGTTTAAGGCGATGCCTTTGAAGCTGAAATTTAGTATACCTCTTTCCACTTCATGTTCTCCTGATATATTGGCCAAAATCTGGCGAAAATTTTCAGAATGCACAGAATTGGGCTTTGTAGCAGGAGAAAATGCCGTCGAAAGAGATGGCACAAAGTAACGTCTCCGGAGAGCAAATCAAAGAGCGAGAAGTGGCGCAGATGTTTCGAGACAGTGTCTGTTTAACGAAGAGACGCAGAATTTTCGAACGCCTCTTGAAAGGCCTGCGCCTCTTATTTGCAACTTTAAGGCGATGCCTTTGAAGCTGAAATTTAGTATACCTCTTTCCACTTCATGTTCTCCTGATATATTGGCCAAAATCTGGCGAAAATTTTCAAAATGCACAAAATTGGGCTTTGTAACAGGAGAACATGCCGTCGAAAGAGATGGCACAAAGTAACGTCTCCGGAGAGCAAATCAAAGAGCGAGAAGTGGCGCAGATGTTTCGAGACAGTGACTGATTAACGACGAGGCGCAGAATTTTCGAACGCCTCTTGAAAGGCGTGCGCCTCTTATTTGCAACTTTAAGGCGATGCCTTTGAAGCTGAAATTTAGTATACCTCTTTCGAATTCATTTTCTCCTGATTTAATGGCCAAAATCTGGCGAAAATTTCGAGAATGCACAAAATTGGGCTTTGTAATAGGAGAACATGCCGTCGAAAGAGATGGCACAAAATAACGTCCCCGGAGAGCAAATCAAAGAGCGAGAAGTGGCGCAGATGTTTCGAGACAGTGACTGTTTAACGAAGAGACGCAGAATTTTCGAACGCCTTTTGAAAGGCATGCGCCTCTTAATTGCAAGTTTAAGGCGATGCCTTTGAAGCTGAAATTTAGTATACCTCTTTCCACTTCATGTTCTCCTGATATATTGGCCAAAATCTGGCGAAAATTTTCAGAATGCACAAAATTGGGCTTTGTAACAGGAGAACATGCCGTCGAAAGAGATGGAACAAAGTAACGTCTCCGGAGAGCAAATCAAAGAGCGAGAAGTGGCGCAGATGTTTCGAGACAGTGACTGTTTAACGAAGAGACGCAGAATTTTCGAACGCCCCTTGAAAGGCCTAGCCTCTTATTTGCAACTTTAAGGCGATGCCTTTGAAGCTGAAATTTAGTATACCTCTTTCCACTTCATGTTCTCCTGATATATTGGCCAAAATCTGGCGAAAATTTTCAGAATGCACAGAATTGGGCTTTGTAGCAGGAGAATATGCCGTCGAAAGAGATGGCACAAAGTAACGTCTCCGGAGAGCAAATCAAAGAGCGAGAAGTGGCGCAGATGTTTCGAGACAGTGTCTGTTTAACGAAGAGACGCAGAATTTCGAACGCCTCATGAAAGGCCTGCGCCTCTTATTTGCAACTTTAAGGCGATGCCTTTGAAGCTGAAATCTAGTATACCTCTTTCCACTTCATGTTCTCCTGATATATTGGCCAAAATCTGGCGGAAATTTTCAGAATGCACAAAATTGAGCTTTGTAATAGGAGAACATGCCGTCGAAAGAGATGGAACAAAGTAACGTCTCCGGAGAGCAAATCAAAGAGCGAGACGTGGCGCAGATGTTTCGAGATAGTGACTGATTAACGAAGAGACGCAGAATTTTCGAACGCCTCTTGAAAGGCATGCGCGTCTTAATTGCAAGTTTAAGGCGATGCCTTTGAAGCTGAAATTTAGTATACCTCTTTCCACTTCATGTTCTCCTGATATATTGGCCAAAATCTGGCGAAAATTTTCAGAATGCACAGAATTGGGCTTTGTAGCAGGAGAAAATGCCGTCGAAAGAGATGGCACAAAGTAACGTCTCCGGAAAGCAAATCAAAGAGCGAGAAGTGGCGCAGATGTTTCGAGACAGTGTCTGTTTAACGAAGAGACGCAGAATTTTCGAACGCCTCTTGAAAGGCCTGCGCCTCGTATTTGCAACTTTAAGGCGATGCCTTTGAAGCTGAAATTTAGTATACCTCTTTCCACTTCATGTTCTCCTGATATATTGGCCAAAATCTGGCGAAAATTTTCAAAATGCACAAAATTGGGCTTTGTAACAGGAGAACATGCCGTCGAAAGAGATGGCACAAAGTAACGTCTCCGGAGAGCAAATCAAAGAGCGAGAAGTGGCGCAGATGTTTCGAGACAGTGACTGATTAACGACGAGGCGCAGAATTTTCGAACGCCTCTTGAAAGGCGTGCGCCTCTTATTTGCAACTTTAAGGCGATGCCTTTGAAGCTAAAATTTAGTATACCTCTTTCGAATTCATTTTCTCCTGATTTAATGGCCAAAATCTGGCGAAAATTTCGAGAATGCACAAAATTGGGCTTTGTAATAGGAGAACATGCCGTCGAAAGAGATGGCACAAAGTAACGTCTCCGGAGAGCAAATCAAAGAGCGAGAAGTGGCGCAGGTGTTTCGAGACAGTGACTGTTTAACGAAGAGACGCAGAATTTTCGAACGCCTCTTGAAAGGCATGCGCCTCTTAATTGCAAGTTTAAGGCGATGCCTTTGAAGCTGAAATTTAGTATACCTCTTTCCACTTCATGTTCTCCTGATATATTGGCCAAAATCTGGAGAAAATTTTCAGAATGCACAAAATTGGGCTTTGTAATAGGAGAACATGCCGTCGAAAGAGATGGAACAAAGTAACGTCTCCGGAGAGCAAATCAAAGAGCGAGAAGTGGCGCAGATGTTTCGAGACAGTGACTGTTTAACGAAGAGACGCAGAATTTTCGAACGCCTTTTGAAAGGCATGCGCCTCTTAATTGCAAGTTTAAGGCGATGCCTTTGAAGCTGAAATTTAGTATACCTCTTTCCACTTCATGTTCTCCTGATATATTGGCCAAAATCTGGCGAAAATTTTCAGAATGCACAAAATTGGGCTTTGTAACAGGAGAACATGCCGTCGAAAGAGATGGAACAAAGTAACGTCTCCGGAGAGCAAATCAAAGAGCGAGAAGTGGCGCAGATGTTTCGAGACAGTGACTGTTTAACGAAGAGACGCAGAATTTTCGAACGCCCCTTGAAAGGCCTAGCCTCTTATTTGCAACTTTAAGGCGATGCCTTTGAAGCTGAAATTTAGTATACCTCTTTCCACTTCATGTTCTCCTGATATATTGGCCAAAATCTGGCGAAAATTTTCAGAATGCACAGAATTGGGCTTTGTAGCAGGAGAAAATGCCGTCGAAAGAGATGGCACATAGTAACGTCTCCGGAGAGCAAATCAAAGAGCGAGAAGTGGCGCAGATGTTTCGAGACAGTGTCTGTTTAACGAAGAGACGCAGAATTTTCGAACGCCTCTTGAAAGGCCTGCGCCTCTTATTTGCAACTTTAAGGCGATGCCTTTGAAGCTGAAATTTAGTATACCTCTTTCCACTTCATGTTCTCCTGATATATTGGCCAAAATCTGGCGAAAATTTTCAGAATGCACAAAATTGGGCTTTGTAACAGGAGAACATGCCGTCGAAAGAGATGGAACAAAGTAACGTCTCCGGAGAGCAAATCAAAGAGCGAGAAGTGGCGCAGATGTTTCGAGATAGTGACTGATTAACGAAGAGAGGCAGAATTTTCGAACGCCTCTTGAAAGGCATGCGCGTCTTAATTGCAAGTTTAAGGCGATGCCTTTGAAGCTGAAATTTAGTATACCTCTTTCCACTTCATGTTCTCCTGATATATTGGCCAAAATCTGGCGAAAATTTTCAGAATGCACAGAATTGGGCTTTGTAGCAGGAGAAAATGCCGTCGAAAGAGATGGCACAAAGTAACGTCTCCGGAGAGCAAATCAAAGAGCGAGAAGTGGCGCAGATGTTTCGAGACAGTGTCTGTTTAACGAAGAGACGCAGAATTTTCGAACGCCTCTTGAAAGGCCTGCGCCTCTTATTTGCAACTTTAAGGCGATGCCTTTGAAGCTGAAATTTAGTATACCTCTTTCCACTTCATGTTCTCCTGATATATTGGCCAAAATCTGGCGAAAATTTTCAAAATGCACAAAATTGGGCTGTGTAACAGGAGAACATGCCGTCGAAAGAGATGGCACAAAGTAACGTCTCCGGAGAGCAAATCAAAGAGCGAGAAGTGGCGCAGATATTTCGAGACAATGACTGTTTAACGAAGAGACGCAGAATTTTCGAACGCCTCTTGAAAGGCCTGCGCCTCTTATTTGCAACTTTAAGGCGATGCCTTTGAAGCTGAAATTTAGTATACCTCTTTCCACTTCATGTTCTCCTGATATATTGGCCAAAATCTGGCGAAAATTTTCAGAATGCACAAAATTGGGCTTTGTAACAGGAGAACATGCCGTCGAAAGAGATGGCACAAAGTAACGTCTCCGGAGAGCAAATCAAAGAGCGAGAAGTGGCGCAGATGTTTCGAGACAGTGACCGTTTAACGAAGAGACGCAGAATTTTCGAACGCCTCTTGAAAGGCATGCGCCTCTTAATTGCAAGTTTAAGGCGATGCCTTTGAAGCTGAAATTTAGTATACCTCTTTCCACTTCATGTTCTCCTGATATATTGGCCAAAATCTGGCGAAAATATTCAGAATGCACAAAATTGGGCTTTGTAACAGGAGAACATGCGGTCGAAAGAGATGGAACAAAGTAACGTCTCCGGAGAGCAAATCAAAGAGCGAGAAGTGGCGCAGATGTTTCGAGACAGTGACTGTTTAACGAAGAGACGCAGAATTTTCGAACGCCCCTTGAAAGGCCTAGCCTCTTATTTGCAACTTTAAGGCGATGCCTTTGAAGCTGAAATTTAGTATACCTCTTTCCACTTCATGTTCTCCTGATATATTGGCCAAAATCTGGCGAAAATTTTCAGAATGCACAAAATTGGGCTTTGTAACAGGAGAACATGCCGTCGAAAGAGATGGAACAAAGTAACGTCTCCGGAGAGCAAATCAAAGAGCGAGAAGTGGCGCAGATGTTTCGAGACAGTGACTGTTTAACGAAGAGACGCAGAATTTTCGAACGCCCCTTGAAAGGCCTAGCCTCTTATTTGCAACTTTAAGGCGATGCCTTTGAAGCTGAAATTTAGTATACCTCTTTCCACTTCATGTTCTCCTGATATATTGGCCAAAATCTGGCGAAAATTTTCAGAATGCACAGAATTGGGCTTTGTAGCAGGAGAAAATGCCGTCGAAAGAGATGGCACATAGTAACGTCTCCGGAGAGCAAATCAAAGAGCGAGAAGTGGCGCAGATGTTTCGAGACAGTGTCTGTTTAACGAAGAGACGCAGAATTTTCGAACGCCTCTTGAAAGGCCTGCGCCTCTTATTTGCAACTTTAAGGCGATGCCTTTGAAGCTGAAATTTAGTATACCTCTTTCCACTTCATGTTCTCCTGATATATTGGCCAAAATCTGGCGAAAATTTTCAGAATGCACAAAATTGGGCTTTGTAACAGGAGAACATGCCGTCGAAAGAGATGGAACAAAGTAACGTCTCCGGAGAGCAAATCAAAGAGCGAGAAGTGGCGCAGATGTTTCGAGATAGTGACTGATTAACGAAGAGAGGCAGAATTTTCGAACGCCTCTTGAAAGGCATGCGCGTCTTAATTGCAAGTTTAAGGCGATGCCTTTGAAGCTGAAATTTAGTATACCTCTTTCCACTTCATGTTCTCCTGATATATTGGCCAAAATCTGGCGAAAATTTTCAGAATGCACAGAATTGGGCTTTGTAGCAGGAGAAAATGCCGTCGAAAGAGATGGCACAAAGTAACGTCTCCGGAGAGCAAATCAAAGAGCGAGAAGTGGCGCAGATGTTTCGAGACAGTGTCTGTTTAACGAAGAGACGCAGAATTTTCGAACGCCTCTTGAAAGGCCTGCGCCTCTTATTTGCAACTTTAAGGCGATGCCTTTGAAGCTGAAATTTAGTATACCTCTTTCCACTTCATGTTCTCCTGATATATTGGCCAAAATCTGGCGAAAATTTTCAAAATGCACAAAATTGGGCTGTGTAACAGGAGAACATGCCGTCGAAAGAGATGGCACAAAGTAACGTCTCCGGAGAGCAAATCAAAGAGCGAGAAGTGGCGCAGATGTTTCGAGACAGTGACTGATTAACGACGAGCCGCAGAATTTTCGAACGCCTCTTGAAAGGCGTGCGCCTCTTATTTGCAACTTTAAGGCGATGCCTTTGAAGCTAAAATTTAGTATACCTCTTTCGAATTCATTTTCTCCCGATTCAATGGCCAAAATCTGGCGAAAATTTCGAGAATGCACAAAATTGGGCTTTGTAATAGGAGAACATGCCGTCGAAAGAGATGGCACAAAGTAACGTCTCCGGAGAGCAAATCAAAGAGCGAGAAGTGGCGCAGGTGTTTCGAGACAGTGACTGTTTAACGAAGAGACGCAGAATTTTCGAACGCCTCTTGAAAGGCATGCGCCTCTTAATTGCAAGTTTAAGGCGATGCCTTTGAAGCTGAAATTTAGTATACCTCTTTCCACTTCATGTTCTCCTGATATATTGGCCAAAATCTGGAGAAAATTTTCAGAATGCACAAAATTGGGCTTTGTAATAGGAGAACATGCCGTCGAAAGAGATGGAACAAAGTAACGTCTCCGGAGAGCAAATCAAAGAGCGAGAAGTGGCGCAGATATTTCGAGACAATGACTGTTTAACGAAGAGACGCAGAATTTTCGAACGCCTCTTGAAAGGCCTGCGCCTCTTATTTGCAACTTTAAGGCGATGCCTTTGAAGCTGAAATTTAGTATACCTCTTTCCACTTCATGTTCTCCTGATATATTGGCCAAAATCTGGCGAAAATTTTCAGAATGCACAAAATTGGGCTTTGTAACAGGAGAACATGCCGTCGAAAGAGATGGCACAAAGTAACGTCTCCGGAGAGCAAATCAAAGAGCGAGAAGTGGCGCAGATGTTTCGAGACAGTGACCGTTTAACGAAGAGACGCAGAATTTTCGAACGCCTCTTGAAAGGCATGCGCCTCTTAATTGCAAGTTTAAGGCGATGCCTTTGAAGCTGAAATTTAGTATACCTCTTTCCACTTCATGTTCTCCTGATATATTGGCCAAAATCTGGCGAAAATATTCAGAATGCACAAAATTGGGCTTTGTAACAGGAGAACATGCGGTCGAAAGAGATGGAACAAAGTAACGTCTCCGGAGAGCAAATCAAAGAGCGAGAAGTGGCGCAGATGTTTCGAGACAGTGACTGTTTAACGAAGAGACGCAGAATTTTCGAACGCCCCTTGAAAGGCCTGCGCCTCTTATTTGCAACTTTAAGGCGATGCCTTTGAAGCTGAAATTTAGTATACCTCTTTCCACTTCATTTTCTCCTGATATATTTGCCAAAATCTGGCGAAAATTTCGAGAATACACAAAATTGAGCTTTGTAACAGGACAACATGACGTCGAAAGAGATGGAACAAAGTAACGTCTCTGGAGAGCAAATCAAAAAGCGAGAAGTGGCGCAGGTGTTTCGAGACAGTGATTGTATAACAACGAGACGCAGAATTTTCGAACGCCTCTTGAAAGGCCTGCGCCTCTTATTTGCAACTTTAAGGCGATGCCTTTGAAGCTGAAATTTAGTATACCTCTTTCCACTTCATGTTCTCCTGATATATTGGCCAAAATCTGGCGAAAATTTTCAAAATGCACAAAATTGGGCTGTGTAACAGGAGAACATGCCGTCGAAAGAGATGGCACAAAGTAACGTCTCCGGAGAGCAAATCAAAGAGCGAGAAGTGGCGCAGATGTTTCGAGACAGTGACTGATTAACGACGAGCCGCAGAATTTTCGAACGCCTCTTGAAAGGCGTGCGCCTCTTATTTGCAACTTTAAGGCGATGCCTTTGAAGCTAAAATTTAGTATACCTCTTTCGAATTCATTTTCTCCCGATTCAATGGCCAAAATCTGGCGAAAATTTCGAGAATGCACAAAATTGGGCTTTGTAATAGGAGAACATGCCGTCGAAAGAGATGGCACAAAGTAACGTCTCCGGAGAGCAAATCAAAGAGCGAGAAGTGGCGCAGGTGTTTCGAGACAGTGACTGTTTAACGAAGAGACGCAGAATTTTCGAACGCCTCTTGAAAGGCATGCGCCTCTTAATTGCAAGTTTAAGGCGATGCCTTTGAAGCTGAAATTTAGTATACCTCTTTCCACTTCATGTTCTCCTGATATATTGGCCAAAATCTGGAGAAAATTTTCAGAATGCACAAAATTGGGCTTTGTAATAGGAGAACATGCCGTCGAAAGAGATGGAACAAAGTAACGTCTCCGGAGAGCAAATCAAAGAGCGAGAAGTGGCGCAGATATTTCGAGACAATGACTGTTTAACGAAGAGACGCAGAATTTTCGAACGCCTCTTGAAAGGCCTGCGCCTCTTATTTGCAACTTTAAGGCGATGCCTTTGAAGCTGAAATTTAGTATACCTCTTTCCACTTCATGTTCTCCTGATATATTGGCCAAAATCTGGCGAAAATTTTCAGAATGCACAAAATTGGGCTTTGTAACAGGAGAACATGCCGTCGAAAGAGATGGCACAAAGTAACGTCTCCGGAGAGCAAATCAAAGAGCGAGAAGTGGCGCAGATGTTTCGAGACAGTGACCGTTTAACGAAGAGACGCAGAATTTTCGAACGCCTCTTGAAAGGCATGCGCCTCTTAATTGCAAGTTTAAGGCGATGCCTTTGAAGCTGAAATTTAGTATACCTCTTTCCACTTCATGTTCTCCTGATATATTGGCCAAAATCTGGCGAAAATATTCAGAATGCACAAAATTGGGCTTTGTAACAGGAGAACATGCGGTCGAAAGAGATGGAACAAAGTAACGTCTCCGGAGAGCAAATCAAAGAGCGAGAAGTGGCGCAGATGTTTCGAGACAGTGACTGTTTAACGAAGAGACGCAGAATTTTCGAACGCCCCTTGAAAGGCCTGCGCCTCTTATTTGCAACTTTAAGGCGATGCCTTTGAAGCTGAAATTTAGTATACCTCTTTCCACTTCATTTTCTCCTGATATATTTGCCAAAATCTGGCGAAAATTTCGAGAATACACAAAATTGAGCTTTGTAACAGGACAACATGACGTCGAAAGAGATGGAACAAAGTAACGTCTCTGGAGAGCAAATCAAAAAGCGAGAAGTGGCGCAGGTGTTTCGAGACAGTGATTGTATAACAACGAGACGCAGAATTTTCGAACGCCTCTTGAAAGGCCTGCGCCTCTTATTTGCAACTTTAAGGCGATGCCTTTGAAGCTGTAATTTAGTATACCTCTTTCGACTTCATGTTCTCCTGATATATTGGCCAAAATCTGGCGAAAATTTTCAGAATGCACAAAATTGGGCTTTGTAACAGGAGAACATGCCGTCGAAAGAGATGGCACAAAGTAACGTCTCCGGAGAGCAAATCAAAGAGCGAGAAGTGGCGCAGATGTTTCGAGACAGTGACTGTTTAACGAAGAGACGCAGAATTTTCGAACGCCTCTTAAAAGGCATGCGCCTCTTAATTGCAAGTTTAAGGCGATGCCTTTGAAGCTGAAATTTAGTATACCTCTTTCCACTTCATGTTCTCCTGATATATTGGCCAAAATCTGGCGAAAATTTTCAGAATGCACAAAATTGGGCTTTGTAACAGGAGAACATGCCGTCGAAAGAGATGGCACAAAGTAACGTCTCCGGAGAGCAAATCAAAGAGCGAGAAGTGGCGCAGATGTTTCGAGACAGTGACTGTTGAACGAAGAGTCGCACAATTTTCGAACGCCTCTTGAAAGGCCTGCGCCTCTGATTTGATACTTTTAAACGATGCCTCTGAAGCTGAAATTTAGTATACCTCTTTCGAATTCATTTTCTCCTGATTTAATGGCCAAAATCTGGCGAAAATTTCGAGAATGCACAAAATTGGGCTTTGTAATAGGAGAACATGCCGTCGAAAGAGATGGCACAAAGTAACGTCCCCGGAGAGCAAATCAAAGAGCGAGAAGTGGCGCAGATGTTTCGAGACAGTGACTGTTTAACGAAGAGAGGCAGAATTTTCGAACGCCTTTTGAAAGGCATGCGCCTCTGATTTGATACTTTTAAACGATGCCTCTGAAGCTGAAATTTAGTATACCTCTTTCGACTTCATGTTCTCCTGATATATTGGCCAAAATCTGGCGAAAATTTTCAGAATGCACAAAATTGGGCTTTGTAATAGGAGAACATGCCGTCGAAAGAGATGGAACAAAGTAACGTCTCCGGAGAGCAAATCAAAGAGCGAGAAGTGGCGCAGGTGTTTCGAGACAGTGATTGTATAACAACGAGACGCAGAATTTTCGAACGCCTCTTGAAAGGCCTGCGCCTCTTATTTGCAACTTTAAGGCGATGCCTTTGAAGCTGTAATTTAGTATACCTCTTTCGACTTCATGTTCTCCTGATATATTGGCCAAAATCTGGAGAAAATTTTCAGAATGCACAAAATTGGGCTTTGTAATAGGAGAACATGCCGTCGAAAGAGATGGAACAAAGTAACGTCTCCGGAGAGCAAATCAAAGAGCGAGAAGTGGCGCAGATGTTTCGAGACAATGACTGTTTAACGAAGAGACGCAGAATTTTCGAACGCCTCTTGAAAGGCCTGCGCCTCTTATTTGCAACTTTAAGGCGATGCCTTTGAAGCTGAAATTTAGTATACCTCTTTCCACTTCATGTTCTCCTGATATATTGGCCAAAATCTGGCGAAAATTTTCAGAATGCACAAAATTGGGCTTTGTAACAGGAGAACATGCCGTCGAAAGAGATGGCACAAAGTAACGTCTCCGGAGAGCAAATCAAAGAGCGAGAAGTGGCGCAGATGTTTCGAGACAGTGACCGTTTAACGAAGAGACGCAGAATTTTCGAACGCCTCTTGAAAGGCATGCGCCTCTTAATTGCAAGTTTAAGGCGATGCCTTTGAAGCTGAAATTTAGTATACCTCTTTCCACTTCATGTTCTCCTGATATATTGGCCAAAATCTGGCGAAAATATTCAGAATGCACAAAATTGGGCTTTGTAACAGGAGAACATGCGGTCGAAAGAGATGGAACAAAGTAACGTCTCCGGAGAGCAAATCAAAGAGCGAGAAGTGGCGCAGATGTTTCGAGACAGTGACTGTTTAACGAAGAGACGCAGAATTTTCGAACGCCCCTTGAAAGGCCTGCGCCTCTTATTTGCAACTTTAAGGCGATGCCTTTGAAGCTGAAATTTAGTATACCTCTTTCCACTTCATTTTCTCCTGATATATTTGCCAAAATCTGGCGAAAATTTCGAGAATACACAAAATTGAGCTTTGTAACAGGACAACATGACGTCGAAAGAGATGGAACAAAGTAACGTCTCTGGAGAGCAAATCAAAAAGCGAGAAGTGGCGCAGGTGTTTCGAGACAGTGATTGTATAACAACGAGACGCAGAATTTTCGAACGCCTCTTGAAAGGCCTGCGCCTCTTATTTGCAACTTTAAGGCGATGCCTTTGAAGCTGTAATTTAGTATACCTCTTTCGACTTCATGTTCTCCTGATATATTGGCCAAAATCTGGCGAAAATTTTCAGAATGCACAAAATTGGGCTTTGTAACAGGAGAACATGCCGTCGAAAGAGATGGTACAAAGTAACGTCTCCGGAGAGCAAATCAAAGAGCGAGAAGTGGCGCAGATGTTTCGAGACAGTGACTGTTTAACGAAGAGACGCAGAATTTTCGAACGCCTCTTAAAAGGCGTGCGCCTCTTAATTGCAAGTTTAAGGCGATGCCTTTGAAGCTGAAATTTAGTATACCTCTTTCCACTTCATGTTCTCCTGATATATTGGCCAAAATCTGGCGAAAATTTTCAGAATGCACAAAATTGGGCTTTGTAACAGGAGAACATGCCGTCGAAAGAGATGGCACAAAGTAACGTCTCCGGAGAGCAAATCAAAGAGCGAGAAGTGGCGCAGATGTTTCGAGACAGTGACTGTTGAACGAAGAGTCGCACAATTTTCGAACGCCTCTTGAAAGGCCTGCGCCTCTGATTTGATACTTTTAAACGATGCCTCTGAAGCTGAAATTTAGTATACCTCTTTCGAATTCATTTTCTCCTGATTTAATGGCCAAAATCTGGCGAAAATTTCGAGAATGCACAAAATTGGGCTTTGTAATAGGAGAACATGCCGTCGAAAGAGATGGCACAAAGTAACGTCCCCGAAGAGCAAATCAAAGAGCGAGAAGTGGCGCAGATGTTTCGAGACAGTGACTGTTTAACGAAGAGACGCAGAATTTTCGAACGCCTTTTGAAAGGCATGCGCCTCTGATTTGATACTTTTAAACGATGCCTCTGAAGCTGAAATTTAGTATACCTCTTTCGACTTCATGTTCTCCTGATATATTGGCCAAAATCTGGCGAAAATTTTCAGAATGCACAAAATTGGGCTTTGTAATAGGAGATCATGCCGTCGAAAGAGATGGAACAAAGTAACGTCTCCGGAGAGCAAATCAAAGAGCGAGAAGTGGCGCAGGTGTTTCGAGACAGTGATTGTATAACAACGAGACGCAGAATTTTCGAACGCCTCTTGAAAGGCCTGCGCCTCTTATTTGCAACTTTAAGGCGATGCCTTTGAAGCTGTAATTTAGTATACCTCTTTCGACTTCATGTTCTCCTGATATATTGGCCAAAATCTGGCGAAAATTTTCAGAATGCACAAAATTGGGCTTTGTAACAGGAGAACATGCCGTCGAAAGAGATGGCACAAAGTAACGTCTCCGGAGAGCAAATCAAAGAGCGAGAAGTGGCGCAGATGTTTCGAGACAGTGACTGTTTAACGAAGAGTCGCACAATTTTCGAACGCCTCTTGAAAGGCCTGCGCCTCTGATTTGATACTTTTAAACGATGCCTCTGAAGCTGAAATTTAGTATACCTCTTTCGACTTCATGTTCTCCTGATATATTGGCCAAAATCTGGCGAAAATTTTCAGAATGCACAAAATTGGGCTTTGTAATAAGAGAACATGCCGTCGAAAGAGATGGAACAAAGTAACGTCTCCGGAGAGCAAATCAAAGAGCGAGAAGTGGCGCAGGTGTTTCGAGACAGTGATTGTATAACAACGAGACGCAGAATTTTCGAACGCCTCTTGAAAGGCCTGCGCCTCTTATTTGCAACTTTAAGGCGATGCCTTTGAAGCTGTAATTTAGTATACCTCTTTCGACTTCATGTTCTCCTGATATATTGGCCAAAATCTGGCGAAAATTTTCAGAATGCACAAAATTGAGCTTTGTAATAGGAGAACATGCCGTCGAAAGAGATGGAACAAAGTAACGTCTCCGGAGAGCAAATCAAAGAGCGAGAAGTGGCGCAGATGTTTCGAGATAGTGACTGATTAACGAAGAGACGCAGAATTTTCGAACGCCTCTTGATAGGCCTGTGCCTCTTATTTGCAACTTTAAGGCGATGCCTTTGAAGCTGAAATTTAGTATACCTCTTTCCACTTCATGTTCTCCTGATATATTGGCCAAAATCTGGCGAAAATTTTCAGAATGCACAAAATTGGGCTTTGTAATAGGAGAACATGCCGTCGAAAGAGATGGAACAAAGTAACGTCTCCGGAGAGCAAATCAAAGAGCGAGATGTGGCGCAGATGTTTCGAGACAGTGACTGATTAACGACGAGACGCAGAATTTTCGAACGCCTCTTGAAAGGCCTGCGCCTCTTATTTGCAACTTTAAGGCGATGCCTTTGAAGCTGAAATCTAGTATACCTCTTTCCACTTCATGTTCTCCTGATATATTGGCCAAAATCTGGCGGAAATTTTCAGAATGCACAAAATTGAGCTTTGTAACAGGAGAACATGCGGTCGAAAGAGATGGCACAAAGTAACGTCTCCGGAGAGCAAATCAAAGAGCGAGAAGTGGCGCAGATGTTTCGAGACAGTGACTGTTTAACGAAGAGACGCAGAATTTTCGAACGCCCCTTGAAAGGCCTGCGCCTCTTATTTGCAACTTTAAGGCGATGCCTTTGAAGCTGAAATTTAGTATACCTCTTTCCACTTCATTTTCTCCTGATATATTTGCCAAAATCTGGCGAAAATTTCGAGAATACACAAAATTGAGCTTTGTAACAGGACAACATGACGTCGAAAGAGATGGAACAAAGTAACGTCTCTGGAGAGCAAATCAAAAAGCGAGAAGTGGCGCAGGTGTTTCGAGACAGTGATTGTATAACAACGAGACGCAGAATTTTCGAACGCCTCTTGAAAGGCCTGCGCCTCTTATTTGCAACTTTAAGGCGATGCCTTTGAAGCTGAAATTTAGTATACCTCTTTCCACTTCATGTTCTCCTGATATATTGGCCAAAATCTGGCGAAAATTTTCAAAATGCACAAAATTGGGCTGTGTAACAGGAGAACATGCCGTCGAAAGAGATGGCACAAAGTAACGTCTCCGGAGAGCAAATCAAAGAGCGAGAAGTGGCGCAGATGTTTCGAGACAGTGACTGATTAACGACGAGCCGCAGAATTTTCGAACGCCTCTTGAAAGGCGTGCGCCTCTTATTTGCAACTTTAAGGCGATGCCTTTGAAGCTAAAATTTAGTATACCTCTTTCGAATTCATTTTCTCCTGATTTAATGGCCAAAATCTGGCGAAAATTTCGAGAATGCACAAAATTGGGCTTTGTAATAGGAGAACATGCCGTCGAAAGAGATGGCACAAAGTAACGTCTCCGGAGAGCAAATCAAAGAGCGAGAAGTGGCGCAGGTGTTTCGAGACAGTGACTGTTTAACGAAGAGACGCAGAATTTTCGAACGCCTCTTGAAAGGCATGCGCCTCTTAATTGCAAGTTTAAGGCGATGCCTTTGAAGCTGAAATTTAGTATACCTCTTTCCACTTCATGTTCTCCTGATATATTGGCCAAAATCTGGAGAAAATTTTCAGAATGCACAAAATTGGGCTTTGTAATAGGAGAACATGCCGTCGAAAGAGATGGAACAAAGTAACGTCTCCGGAGAGCAAATCAAAGAGCGAGAAGTGGCGCAGATGTTTCGAGACAATGACTGTTTAACGAAGAGACGCAGAATTTTCGAACGCCTCTTGAAAGGCCTGCGCCTCTTATTTGCAACTTTAAGGCGATGCCTTTGAAGCTGAAATTTAGTATACCTCTTTCCACTTCATGTTCTCCTGATATATTGGCCAAAATCTGGCGAAAATTTTCAGAATGCACAAAATTGGGCTTTGTAACAGGAGAACATGCCGTCGAAAGAGATGGCACAAAGTAACGTCTCCGGAGAGCAAATCAAAGAGCGAGAAGTGGCGCAGATGTTTCGAGACAGTGACCGTTTAACGAAGAGACGCAGAATTTTCGAACGCCTCTTGAAAGGCATGCGCCTCTTAATTGCAAGTTTAAGGCGATGCCTTTGAAGCTGAAATTTAGTATACCTCTTTCCACTTCATGTTCTCCTGATATATTGGCCAAAATCTGGCGAAAATATTCAGAATGCACAAAATTGGGCTTTGTAACAGGAGAACATGCGGTCGAAAGAGATGGCACAAAGTAACGTCTCCGGAGAGCAAATCAAAGAGCGAGAAGTGGCGCAGATGTTTCGAGACAGTGACTGTTTAACGAAGAGACGCAGAATTTTCGAACGCCCCTTGAAAGGCCTGCGCCTCTTATTTGCAACTTTAAGGCGATGCCTTTGAAGCTGAAATTTAGTATACCTCTTTCCACTTCATTTTCTCCTGATATATTTGCCAAAATCTGGCGAAAATTTCGAGAATACACAAAATTGAGCTTTGTAACAGGACAACATGACGTCGAAAGAGATGGAACAAAGTAACGTCTCTGGAGAGCAAATCAAAAAGCGAGAAGTGGCGCAGGTGTTTCGAGACAGTGATTGTATAACAACGAGACGCAGAATTTTCGAACGCCTCTTGAAAGGCCTGCGCCTCTTATTTGCAACTTTAAGGCGATGCCTTTGAAGCTGAAATTTAGTATACCTCTTTCCACTTCATGTTCTCCTGATATATTGGCCAAAATCTGGCGAAAATTTTCAAAATGCACAAAATTGGGCTGTGTAACAGGAGAACATGCCGTCGAAAGAGATGGCACAAAGTAACGTCTCCGGAGAGCAAATCAAAGAGCGAGAAGTGGCGCAGATGTTTCGAGACAGTGACTGATTAACGACGAGCCGCAGAATTTTCGAACGCCTCTTGAAAGGCGTGCGCCTCTTATTTGCAACTTTAAGGCGATGCCTTTGAAGCTAAAATTTAGTATACCTCTTTCGAATTCATTTTCTCCTGATTTAATGGCCAAAATCTGGCGAAAATTTCGAGAATGCACAAAATTGGGCTTTGTAATAGGAGAACATGCCGTCGAAAGAGATGGCACAAAGTAACGTCTCCGGAGAGCAAATCAAAGAGCGAGAAGTGGCGCAGGTGTTTCGAGACAGTGACTGTTTAACGAAGAGACGCAGAATTTTCGAACGCCTCTTGAAAGGCATGCGCCTCTTAATTGCAAGTTTAAGGCGATGCCTTTGAAGCTGAAATTTAGTATACCTCTTTCCACTTCATGTTCTCCTGATATATTGGCCAAAATCTGGAGAAAATTTTCAGAATGCACAAAATTGGGCTTTGTAATAGGAGAACATGCCGTCGAAAGAGATGGAACAAAGTAACGTCTCCGGAGAGCAAATCAAAGAGCGAGAAGTGGCGCAGATGTTTCGAGACAATGACTGTTTAACGAAGAGACGCAGAATTTTCGAACGCCTCTTGAAAGGCCTGCGCCTCTTATTTGCAACTTTAAGGCGATGCCTTTGAAGCTGAAATTTAGTATACCTCTTTCCCACTTCATGTTCTCCTGATATATTGGCCAAAATCTGGCGAAAATTTTCAGAATGCACAAAATTGGGCTTTGTAACAGGAGAACATGCCGTCGAAAGAGATGGCACAAAGTAACGTCTCCGGAGAGCAAATCAAAGAGCGAGAAGTGGCGCAGATGTTTCGAGACAGTGACCGTTTAACGAAGAGACGCAGAATTTTCGAACGCCTCTTGAAAGGCATGCGCCTCTTAATTGCAAGTTTAAGGCGATGCCTTTGAAGCTGAAATTTAGTATACCTCTTTCCACTTCATGTTCTCCTGATATATTGGCCAAAATCTGGCGAAAATATTCAGAATGCACAAAATTGGGCTTTGTAACAGGAGAACATGCGGTCGAAAGAGATGGCACAAAGTAACGTCTCCGGAGAGCAAATCAAAGAGCGAGAAGTGGCGCAGATGTTTCGAGACAGTGACTGTTTAACGAAGAGACGCAGAATTTTCGAACGCCCCTTGAAAGGCCTGCGCCTCTTATTTGCAACTTTAAGGCGATGCCTTTGAAGCTGAAATTTAGTATACCTCTTTCCACTTCATTTTCTCCTGATATATTTGCCAAAATCTGGCGAAAATTTCGAGAATACACAAAATTGAGCTTTGTAACAGGACAACATGACGTCGAAAGAGATGGAACAAAGTAACGTCTCTGGAGAGCAAATCAAAAAGCGAGAAGTGGCGCAGGTGTTTCGAGACAGTGATTGTATAAACAACGAGGACGCAGAATTTTCGAACGCCTCTTGAAAGGCCTGCGCCTCTTATTTGCAACTTTAAGGCGATGCCTTTGAAGCTGTAATTTAGTATACCTCTTTCGACTTCATGTTCTCCTGATATATTGGCCAAAATCTGGCGAAAATTTTCAGAATGCACAAAATTGGGCTTTGTAACAGGAGAACATGCCGTCGAAAGAGATGGCACAAAGTAACGTCTCCGGAGAGCAAATCAAAGAGCGAGAAGTGGCGCAGATGTTTCGAGACAGTGACTGTTTAACGAAGAGACGCAGAATTTTCGAACGCCTCTTAAAAGGCATGCGCTCTTAATTGCAAGTTTAAGGCGATGCCTTTGAAGCTGAAATTTAGTATACCTCTTTCCACTTCATGTTCTCCTGATATATTGGCCAAAATCTGGCGAAAATTTTCAGAATGCACAAATTGGGCTTTGTAACAGAGAACATGCCGTCGAAAGAGATGGCACAAAGTAACGTCTCCGGAGAGCAAATCAAAGAGCGAGAAGTGGCGCAGATGTTTCGAGACAGTGACTGTTGAACGAAGAGTCGCACAATTTTCGAACGCCTCTTGAAAGGCCTGCGCCTCTGATTTGATACTTTTAAACGATGCCTCTGAAGCTGAAATTTAGTATACCTCTTTCCACTTTATGTTCTCGTGATATATTGGCCAAAATCTAGCGAAAATTTTCAGAATGCACAAAATTGGGCTTTGTAACAGGAGAACATGCCGTCGAAAGAGATGGCACAAAGTAACGTCTCCGGAGAGCAAATCAAAGAGCGAGAAGTGGCGCAGATGTTTCGAGACAGTGACTGTTTAACGAAGAGACGCAGAATTTTCGAACGCCCCTTGAAAGGGCCTGCGCCTCTTATTTGCAACTTTAAGGCGATGCCTTTGAAGCTGAAATTTAGTATACCTCTTTCCACTTCATTTTCTCCTGATATATTTGCCAAAATCTGGCGAAAATTTCGAGAATACACGAAATTGAGCTTTGTAACAGGACAACATGACGTCGAAAGAGATGGAACAAAGTAACGTCTCTGGAGAGCAAATCAAAAAGCGAGAAGTGGCGCAGGTGTTTCGAGACAGTGATTGTATAACAACGAGACGCAGAATTTTCGAACGCCTCTTGATAGGCCTGCGCCTCTTATTTGCAACGTTAAGGCGATGCCTTTGAAGCTGAAATTTAGTATACCTCTTTCAACTTCATGTTCTCCTCATATATTGGCCAAAATCTGGCGAAAATTTTCAGAATGCACAAAATTGGGCTTTGTAATAGGAGAACATGCCGTCGAAAGAGATGGAACAAAGTAACGTCTCCGGAGAGCAAATCAAAGAGCGAGAAGTGGCGCAGATGTGTCGAGACAATGACTGTTTAACGAAGAGACGCAGAATTTTCGAACGCCTCTTGAAAGGCCTGCGCATCTTATTTGCAACTTTAAGGCGATGCCTTTGAAGCTGAAATTTAGTATACCTCTTTCCACTTCATGTTCTCCTGATATATTGGCCAAAATCTGGCGAAAATTTTCAGAATGCACAAAATTGGGCTTTGTAACAGGAGAACATGCCGTCGAAAGAGAAGGCACAAAGTAACGTCTCCGGAGAGCAAATCAAAGAGCGAGAAGTGGCGCTGATGTTTCGAGACAGTGACTGTTTAACGAAGAGATGCAGAATTTTCGAACGCCTCTTGAAAGGCATGCGCCTCTTAATTGCAAGTTTAAGGCGATGCCTTTGAAGCTGAAATTTAGTATACCTCTTTCCACTTCATGTTCTCCTGATATATTGGCCAAAATCT